>NC_045430.1:5400176-5700176 GCF_902635505.1 Sarcophilus harrisii | reverse complement strand
CCCCTCCCAGCTCTGACATCCCCTGTTCTAAGCTCCCTCCCAGCTCTGACATCCCTATTTTGAGCTCCCTCTCAGCCCTGACACCCCCAGTTCTCAGGCCCCTCCCAACTCTGACATCTCCTGTTTTATGCTCCCTCCCAGCCTTGACACCCCCAGTTCTCAGGCCCCTCCCAGCTCTGACATCCCCTGTTCTAAGGTCTCTCCCAGCTCTGACCTCCCCTGTTCTAAGCTTCCTCCCAGCCCTGACCTCCCCTGTTCTAAGCTCCCTCCCAGCTCTGACATTCCCTGTTCTAAGGTCCCTTCCAGCTCTGACATCCCCTGTTCTAAGCTCTCTCCCAGCTCTGATATCCCCTGTTCTAAGGTCCCTCCCAGCTCTGACATCCCTTGTTCTAAGGTCCCTCCCACCTCTGACATTCCATGTTCTAAAGCCCCTCCAAGCTCTGACATTCCTTGTTTCTCAGAACATGGGTCCATCCCCACTGGACTCTCTCCTTTACCTTTTGGTCTGCCTTCTAGCTCTCACAACAGCAGCTGGGGATTGATTTCAGAATCATCTCCTTTATCATTCAATCCCCTACGTGGACTGATTGCTTATTCTGAAAACTCTGGAAATGGCTGCTTTGACTCATGACCATTTCACTGTTTTAGTCAAATACTTGCAAAGCAGCCAAAGCCTTATTTCTATACAAAACCTGGACTGGGAAACTAATTCCCATCATTCTCTTCCACCTGGCCTGAGGCCCTGTTTAAATGATTTATTCTATACCCAGATCAAAGACACTTGATCCATCTTTTAAAGTTTGTCTTGGAACAATTAAAATGAATGGGTGAAATGACTAGCGTGGGGTGGGGTGAGCACTGAGAGGAACTTGAAGACCTTCCTCTCCCTGAGCATTAAGAGAAAGAAGAGTCAGACCAGCTCTCATCTGAGTGGACTTTCAAAATCACCTCCCCTTTAGGAGATGGAATTCATTATTCCAAAGGGAAGTCTTTGATTTTAATTTCTGATTTTTGTGAACTCTCAATTCTCCCCAGAACCTAGAGAACAATAACCTTGGTACCCCAGCTTTGAGGTCCTGGTTGAAGTTCTGATTTCTAGTGAAACTCAAAGGCAGGAATAAGGTTGCAGGCAGAGCTCTGGCCTTGGTCCTGACCATGCCCTCACTAACTAGGAAATGTCTGGAAGGGTCTCGGGATCAGTCTAGTCTAAATCTACATTGAATAGAGGAGGAAAGAGACTCAATGGGAAGGGATTTGCCTACTGCCAGGCAGGTAGGGAAGGACAGAGCCTAGGCTTTAACCCAAATGCACTGCTGTTTCTACTTTACTATGATAGTAAAGAAAACATGATGATGATGACAACCTATGTTGAAGTCTCTCCTCTGTACATGTACATCAGCTGCAGTACATTCATGTGTTTAAAACTTTTAACTAGAGAAATTCTCTAAGAATTCATCATAGGTGATGAATTGTCATCTTCCATAGTGGAGAAACTTTACACTCTGGGAATTCCCAACTTGCACAGTTGAAATCACAAATCTGTGCCCCACTCCCAAACACACAACCACAACAATTACAACAGCCACAAGTACAACTAACACACTCTCATTTTTCTAGAGCTTTAAAGTTTGCAAAAGCCCATCTTCACAATATCTCCATAGGTTAGTAATCAATGAGGCATTTTTTCAAGCACACAATACTATGTGCCAAACACTGTCTTGAGAGCTCAAGATATAAGGACAAAGATGAAATGGTTCTTGTCCTCAAAGAGTTTATATTCTATGAAGGTAAAGGATGCCCCAAACACCCTTGTACAGTTTTAAGCTATTAAAACTTAACATTGCACTAGGACTTTGGGAATACCACACTTAGAAGCAATAAAAATATTTAAGAAAATTTAGTTTCTGGACTTTAGATTCTGAGGGGGCATCAGCTGAATCTTGAAGGAAATCAGGGCTTGGAAGAAGGAGAGGTGGAAAGAGAGAATGTAACACTGGAGCAAAGACATGGTGAGGAGAGATGGAGATCATATTGTACATAGGAAGCATAGGGAGAAGCTTAACAAAAGTTCTCACTATCCAGTTGTTTTTCCTCTTGGAATCTCAATTTCCTTATTTGAGAGATGAAGACACCGCTGCCTCCCAGAGCTGCTCCAAGGGATATCTTTTGCCAGGTTTTACATGCCTTCTGTGTGGGAGCTGCCATTATTATTCTGGGCATGACTTTGGTAGATAGGAGGTTGGTAGCAGCATCCATCAGGGGGGCTTGGTGGACCTTCTGCAGGGCATCAGTGATTGTCTTCCCTTAGCTGACTGTAAGCTTCATTTCTCAAATCAAGTTTGAAAGTTTCATTTATTTTTTTTATTAAAATATTTTAATTCTAATCATTTAAGATTTTGATGCTGCCACTTCTATCATAAGAAAATTAATCAGAGCCCCTCTGTTGTCTGAGAAGAATATTGATGAGCTGGGGAGCATCCCTAGCTCCAAAATTTGTAATGAACAAGCTTCCTCTAATGGTCTTGGGCCTCTGGTTTTGATGGTGATACAGGTACCTTCAGCACAATCCAAACAAATCCTATTTAAGTAGGTCTCGTGTGGGGAGGGTGGTGCTAAAAATCTGCCCTAATGCAACCCCAGGCCCTCACATGGTCCAGACATGATAGAGTTCTCATAGGACCCATGGAAATCCCTCTGGAAGAGATCTTGGCTGCTCCTAGTCCTCCCTGGAGTCAGAATCACTCTGGGGTTTGAAAGGCTGGATAGGCTTTCAAAAGGCACCAATTAGAAGAAAAGGGGAAGTAGAGACATGGGATTTGGCCCCTGCAAAGGTCAGAAAATGGAAACTAGGCTGAAAGGGGCCTGGACCCCAATCTACATGAGAAGGAAGGCAAGCAGCTGGAGAAAACAATACATGTATTTGGTTCAGATGCTTATAAGATTTTTGTTTAAAGTAGATAATTTACTTTATTTTTAAGACATCATATTTTTATTGCTATGTTTTGTTTTTATAACATTTTCATTTCTAAATATGTCCCTTCTTTCCTCTCTAATCCAAAGAACCATTCTTGTTACAAAGATAAAAAAAAGAGAGAAACAAATATTCACCATACTTATCATGTCTGAAATCTTATACACTATTCTATACCCATAGTTTTCTACTTCTCCAAAAAGGGTAAAGTCGTCATTTGCTCAGTCTTCTTCAGGGCTAAAATTGCACATTATAATTCCAGAATGTCACTTTTTTCCTTCCCTTTCTCCTTCTCTTCCTTTCTCCCCTCTCTCTTTCCTTTTCCCTCACAAGTCACTGATAATTATGGCTCAAGTTTGCTCACAATCCATATTGTCCTATAGCAGCATGGACTGCTTTCTATTCCAAATAATGAATTTCCCATTCCTGAGGAGCTTCAGGCAGAGACTGAAGACTATTTGTTGAGGGTAGAGGCTTTTAAAATGCTCTAATCCCAAATTGAGACCCTGGCTATGTCAGATGGGGGAGAGTGGCTTGTGTCTCAAGAACTGTGGAGAGACAAGTTTCAGAAATCCTTCATGTCCCCCAGGAAGTTTACCCCCTTCTCTTCCAGACATCCTTGGAACATTTTGATTGTATCTCTCCCATATATTTAAAATCTATTTTAGGTTGCTCTAAATAGACTCCAAGCACCATGAGTATTAGTATGTTGAATGGGTTTGCCCCTTTCCTCCTCCTTTTTTTTTTTTTTTAACAAGGGTGGTTCTTTGGGTTGAGGAGGAAGGGAGGGCCATGTTTAGAAATAAAGATGATATAATGGCCTTATTTGCTCCCTTTCATACAACATAGCTTGGCACATAGTAGGTACAGTATTAAGTCTACTGATTGTTGAGATGGAAGGTTTGGGTTCAAATCCTGATAATTCTTTCTCTCTGATACTGTTTACTTCCCAGGGTCTCATTTTCCTCACTGTAACATGAGGGGGTTAGAATAGATAGTCTCTGAGGTCTCCTCCAGCTCTATTGTCTATGATTCTAATGGAAGAATTTCTGGCAGCCTGAACAGTCCATGGAGAAGGTGGTATTAGTCCATGGGGCCAAAAGAAAGGCTTGATTAATCCATGGGGAATTTTCTTGCCTTTCCCTTTACAGCCATTGAATGACTTGCTTAGATGGTTTTGCTAGTGCCCTGAGGTAGAGACAGCCCCAGTCATAGATCTGGATGGGGACGAATGAACTTTGGGTTTCCAGACCCCGCTTAATGACATGGCCCTCTCCATCCTGCTCATCACCATTCTGACAAGGGTCAGTCACATCACATAAAAGCCAATGGCTTCACATCATCTAATACAGTCTCATTCTTTAGGAGCAGGTCAAGCAGACAGACAAATTGTCCAGCTGTCTCTGCAGTATTCTCCAGTGTGGTATCAACCAAGGAAATTGTTTATGACTTTTATTTGATTTATGTCTAGCGGGTTTTAATTACCATCTCTCTCATTCTGAGGAAATGGAATTTTAAACGTGAACTATTGAAAAGTTAACTGTGGATGCTGTGGTGTGTCCAAAATGAAGTCTGGCCATTGTCTCTTTGGCTCTATTCCTGATTGTCTTGACTGTTTAGCCATGCAAATGCTTAGTTTTATCAGAGTCACTGAAAATCTGCCAGGATCTGAGATGGGGGTTGTTGATTGAATCCCTTCCTTGACCCCTCAAATCCACCCATCTAAGTCTCCCAATCTGTGCTGGCTGTGTTCTGCTCCTACAAAGCTTTCCTCCATGTCTCCCCTGATCAGGAACCTTGTTCTTTCTGTCTGCCCCTGAGGTGGTAGAATCTGCAAATCATGACACTAGAAGGGACCTGAGAAGCCATTCAGTCCAAGCAGGTTATTTTCTTCCCTTCCTCCAAGGGATCTCACTTCTGACAATCCCAATGGAGTGTCATGTAGACAAGTAAATTCAATTCAACAAATGCATATTAAATGTCTATTCTGCTCCTGGCCTTATGCTCAGCTCCGGGACATAGAAGGCAGCCACTGATCTCACAGAGCTCACAATGCAGAAAAAGAGAGAATTGATTTTCTTTCCCCCAGCCCCTGTTACTGCTAGTGCCTTCTCCCTCACTTTACCCACAATTTACATGGTGCCTATTTGATGTGTATCTAGTTTGTGTGTTGTAGGCTCTCATTATTCTGTGAACTTTTTAGGGCTATTTAGAGGCAGCTAATTTGGTTTTTGCTGTATGACCTGAGGTAAAATACTTAACTTCTGTCTGCCTCAGTTTCCTTATCTATAAAATGGGGGCAACAATATCCCCAACCTCTCGGTGCTGTTGTGAGGAACAATTGGGAAAACATTTACACATCAATATAAAAATACTAGCTCTTATAATTATTGCTGTTATTGTTATTGATTCCAGGACAGAGCACACAGTAAGTGCTTGTTGACTTAAGGACATGAGCACAAGTACATGTAAAACAGAAAGGGAAGTATAGTGGATGGAGAAACAGACTTAGAGTCAGAAGGAGCCAGGTCAAGTTACCTCTGACTGTGTGAACCTGAGAAAAATCCCTTTACCTCCTTAGTTCCAGCGACATGGAAATACTCGTGCTCCGGAGGCTCTCCACTTCCTCCCCAAGTTTGGCTGGTCTTCACCATGCAGATGACCATGGCTTTTATCCAGGAGCAGCTAACCAATCAGCTAGGAGAGTGTTCTGGAGCTCAGGGTCACCTCTATATCATGAAAAAGCCTGGAGGAAGAGTGAGAATGGGGGGATGACATTCTGATCCACCATGATAATAACAAGCATGATAATTCAGTTCCCTCTTTTCTAATGCTCTCCTTTGGTATACTATGTGTAACCTGAATTTTAGTGGGAACAAATGTGGTTAACTGAAGTCTCTTAATTTTCTCCGGCTGGCCCCACTGTGATCGATGCTCACCTCCTTCAAATGCATTTATAATGTTGATTCAGAGCTCAGGTCTGAATTGGAAACCAAATGAAAAGAATAATTGCTTTTTACCTATAGAAATCGCCTCTAAGTCATTCAGCAGGTGTCTTTCCAGGAGAATGTCATTTACTGACAGATGGACAGAGACAATACATCACACCAAAGATCTGCTGAGCACAAGTTCTAGGGCACATGCAGAGTCTGGCCTTGATGGCAAGGTACCTGAGCTTCCTGGAGTTCAGGAGCTAGAAAGAAGGTCTCACTTGGCACGTATGTCTAGCATTAGGAAGGTGATGTTGGGCTACCTGCTCAAGTGTGGCCAGGACAGAGTAACCTGCAGAAAGTGCTCCAAAGAAGGGGTGTATATGCATAAATGTGTATGTGTATGTATATCTATAAAGAACTCATAGCTGCATGTCAGCCCCTACTCAATGCCTTTAATAAATGAGTTCATCATTCAGTATTTATTCACACAAGTCTGAGGCAGCCATATTAGCCTTTTAGACTGGAGCTTCTTAAACATTTTCCATTTATCACTCCAGAGAAATTTTTATGGGATCTTGGTATATAGGCATATAAAATAGGTATACAAATCAGACATTTACTGATAAGTTAGCATAATTTCCCAAGCCACACATTCACTTGAGACCCCATATAAAGTTGTGAACCACAGTTTGAGAAGCTTAAAGCAGAAGGAGAACATCCAGCCTGCTGGCCATTTAAAGACCATGAAATCATTTGCTAAGGTGATGATGAGCTGAAAACAACAACATCCCACTGCTTGAGTTCTATAAGTTGATAATTTTGTATGGCCTGTGAATGATGTTATAAATATCCAATGGCCCTTGGCAGCAAAACGGTTCTCCATCCTTGCTTTAGAAGATGACTGGTGAACCACGTGAATCAAGAAATCAATAAGCACTTTTTAAACATCTTCTATGTACTAGATACTACACTAAATATTGAGGGTGCGAAGGACAGCATACAAAGGGAGACAAAATATCTTCTTAAATGTAAAAATTATTGGTGGGGTAGGGGTGGTAGATGGCTGGGAATAGGGAGAGTGCTTGGCATGAGGTCAGCTAGGTGTCTGCCTTGGGTCCTGTCTTAAGAGGAGCATTTGGGAGGAGCTCTTGGATACCCAATTTCTACCCTCTCTTATCAGAGGGAGAGAGGGAAGGGCCCCAGGGACAGTCTTGGGTGAAGGTGAGTATCTGGAGACAATGACCAAGTCCAGGAGATAATCAAGGTGGGAGATGCTAAGGATCCCATTTTCACTCTATTTTAGTAAGTAAAGAAATGTACATTTATTGAAATTACATGCATCTTCCCCAGATCTCAAAATCATTTAAAAGATTTTGTCTTGACGTCTAATTCCTGATTTGTGGAAGACCTTCAGCCCCAGAAGACGGGAAGGGAGCTGAACCATCTGGATCCTGAAGTTGTGGTCATTTTGGTGCCGTGCTGACTTGACTTAGGGAATAGGGAGTGGACTTGAGATTTAATTGGTGTAAGCCTGGGGAAAGAAAGTCCTTTTAGGAAATACATTAATTTCATTTTGATTCATGAACAGCATGGTAGAGGAGAAAATCCAGATCTAGGTTCAAGTCCTTACTTGGCACCTGACCACAAGAATGACTTTGGGTAGGTCAAGTCATGTCTTCCATCTGAGGTCTCAATTTCCTTTTTTGCTAACCTTACCTTAACCCTATTATACAGTTTGGCTGGTCTACTTGCTCTTTGATCTCCAGTCTCTCTCCTTTGTCTCTGGTTGTGCCCTCTATACTCCCTCCTCTTAGTACTGAGCCAGAGCTCAATCCCTAGAAGATGCCTTCAGGTGCTAGTGCTCTCCTCCCCAAGGCTCCCAAATTACTTAGATTTAGAGCTGAAAGCTGATGCCCCCATTGACAGAAGGGCAGGGTAATCTGTCCAGAGCCACAGTTGGTCTGTGTCCATATAAGACCTTTGAGGAGCAACTATTCTGGTTTTGTCTTGGTATCCATCCCCAGTGGCTAGCAGTCTGGCTGATAGAAATCTCTGAATGGCCATCCGATGATTCCATGATCGACAAGTAGCATTTGCAATGCTAAATGGCTGGAATTTGGTGAAAATTATTTTAGGAGACATAACTGTTTTTTTAACTCTTATTATGTGACCCTTGGGGGAAGAGACGGGGGGTGGGGGGGAAAGGAGAAGGAGAGGGAGAAGGAGAGGGAGGGAAGGAGGAAGACGGATAGAGAGAGAGAATGTGAGAATATATAACCTAAGTGCTTAGGGAATTTGGTTGAGATAAGAGAAGATGGAGTCCCTGGGGAGCTCAATTGCCTAAGGGAATGAGACTTTGCTGATCTGATGAACAAGAGTTCTAAGAATAACTGCAATGGGAAACTATTTAGCCACTAGAAATGATGAAGGAGAGTACTAGGGAGAATTTGTCTGAACGGATGGAGAGTAAGATCAGAAAAAGTAACATCAAACAAACTTTGAATGATTGAGAAGCTGACTTACCTTGATATCAGGGGGCTGATGAAGCTCACTACCCACCTCTTGCTAAAGAGGGGATGGCCTTCAGAGGCAGGAAGAGACTCGGCTACTGTGCTTGACTATGCAAATAGCTTATAAAGGTTTTATTTTTCTTTTTAGAGGGCTAGGATGGGAGGGAGAAAATATATTGACATTGTTAACAGTTGCCATTCACATCAAACTCAGGTACGTTCCCATCTCTGGTCACCCTGGAGCCTCCTTCCCTTTCTTGAGATTTGCTGAGCTCCTACTCCTCCTGCAGACCCTAAGGGCTCCTTCAGCCTCTCTCCTTCCTGTCTCTGGTGACTGAAGAACCATAATGATGACAATAGTTGACATAAGTAGGTCCCTTTACAAAGTGTGTGCTACACACACCTTAGCTTGCATTACTTGTACCTCACAACAATCTTTGGAGGTAAACGTGACAGATTCATTCCCCTTTTATATGGATAAGGAAACTGGCTAAAAATATTGGGTTGTCCACAGTCACCAGCTAAGTAGAAGTCTGAAGTAGGATTTGAACTCATATCTTCCCCTCTGACTTCTGCCTCTCATCTGTTTCATGCTTGTATTATTTTAAATTAAATTTTGAAAAATTAATAAGCATTTAGTTTTTCTCTCCTTGTCTTCAGATCCCTGCTCTCAAAGAGCTTCCACAACAATTGCAGGGACATGACTCACTGGCTTGAAGAAATCATAGCTCAATCTATATATGTGGGTATGTATATATGTGCCCCACATGTATGCAAACACACGTGTTGGACAGCTCTGCATGTTGGCAGACAGCACAATGTATGCACCCTAAACATAATGCATATGTACATATATGTGTAGACATATGCATGAACATAGATCATGGATGTATATGTGTGCACACATGCCTCAGTACATCAGTACTTCCCTGCGCTCATTGCTGTGGGGCTCCTGTAGAAGGCTGGAACTCTGGACAAGTATACTTGAAACAAGGTGTTAACTCAGTGGAATTGATGAGATGGTAATTCTCTAGTTCACATATATACTTAGTACTTAGTACGGTGATGTAATGGTTCTCTAATTCACACATAATCAGTATGCTGATACAATAAGATATATAAAGGCTAAGAAGGACTGGAAGATAGACATTCTATCTTTGGCCAGCTTCATGGTGGCTGTTCTGCCTTCTGCACTAAGAGCAAGGATATGGGCTGGTCCCGAAATCCTCCAGAAAGCTAGCCTGGACATTATAGTCTTCCTCTGACTGTATAGATAGTAGCTTCTCCATACCCTCTCATCACCCTTCTGCAAGCTTCTACTGAGGGTTCTGGAGCCTCCTCCTGGTTTTTCTCATGGCCATGGATGTTGGGGCCCTATTCAGCTACTTACTTGCTCTTCCAAATGCTGCCCACATGCTTGGCTCACCTTCTTTTCTTATCAGCATTTCCTCAATCCCATCTTTTATTTCACTTCTTATGTGTGAGCTGTAATTGGTTGTTTACTTCAATCCATTTGTCTCCCACCATGCTCCCTTACTGCCCTTTGAGTTGCTATGATTGAAGACAATCTGTGACTCTCAATACACCACCAAGAGAATATTGGCATTAAAAGATGGACTTTTATGGTAGTAATCAACATGAAATTATTGAAAGACCTGGGAAGTTTTCCAATTGCAAGCCAGCAAGCCCTTCCCCTTTTCCCCCTTATCTTCCTCTCTTCTCACTTTCAGTCCCTCCAATCTCACCTTCCTCCCTCTCCTCCCCCTCCTTCTATTTAGTTCTGGAGTCCACCTACAGTGTCTGCTCTTACTGATGGACCAATTGAAAGGGCTTTCCATTGATCTGGTGGCCATCTTCTGGAAAATAGCTTGTTTTTTTCTTATATAGAGAGGCTAAAACCTTTTGGGTGGTTATGGATTTCACTGAGAAGTTTCTGTAAAGTCCTGAGACTTGGCCACATAAGGACAGTGCCTCTGCCAAGAGCTGCCCCTGGTGGCCTTGCTATGTCTAAGGTATCCTAGCCCACAAGGACTTTTCCTGGATAGTCTGTATGACCTTTGAAGGGAGGGTCTCCCTGTGTTATTTTTCACATCAGGAGGCACCAGACAAAAGCTGCACAGGATATCTTCTTGGAAGAGGGTCTCAAAGATTTAACTTTGCACTAGTAAGTCTTAAAAAAACCTTTTTTAATCAATAAGCAGTATCCACATTGGGATCCTGTTTTCTCTGATTGTGAGTAAGGTGAAGTCTCAAAAATCTGCCTGTTTCTTTTTCAGTTCAATGCCTAGTACATTGAGGCCTCCTATATTTTCTTCTAGGATGACCTCCATGTGATATATGTAGCCAATGCTGAATCTTCTAGGATGACTTCCATGCAATGCCTGTAGTCAATGGTAGATCTTCTAGGATGATCTCCATGTGATACATGTAGCCAATGGCGAGTTTTCTAGGATGAGCTCCATGTGATACATATAGCCAACGGTGAATCATTAGGGAGATCTCCAGGAAATGTTTGTTGCTAGTGGTGAATCTTCTAGGATGATCTCCAGGTGATGCATGTACCCAATAGTGAACAAATGTTACAGCCAAAGTTGCTGAATAAGCTTTTACTGATCATATATGTGTGTCTGATCCTGTGCAAGGGCCTGGGACTCAAACAACTAAAATGAAAAGTCCTACCCTCAAGGATTTTATAATCTAGTGGGGGAAAAAACTTCTACCAAAAAAAAAGCACCTACTTATTCTGTCAGGAACAAGGTTAGGCCTTGGGAATGCAAAGACAAAACATAACCACTTCTTGACCTCAAGAACTATATATTCCAAGGGGGAAGCAATTGATTATTGGATAAGAAAATACAAACTAGATAAAATACATACAAAGTGATTTGTGGGGCACTAACAGCTGAGTTATGTCTGAGAAATCTCTGTGAAGTGGGTGGCATTGGAGTCAGACATAAAAGGCAGCTAGGGATTCTGAGAGATCAAGATGAAGAGGTAGGATGCTAAATTATGGGGAAGACTGTTTGCAAAGGGAGTGGAATGAAGAGGGGAATATTTATTGTGCATGTTTATCAGGAAGAACATTAGTGTTGTTAGAACACCATAGGTATGAGGGACAGTGGCATAAGATTATTCTAGAAGGCTGGGATGGAGCCAGATTCTGAAATGTTTAACATCCCATACAGGGACGTTTGCATATTTTCCTAAGAGCAATAGGGAACTCTTGAAGGTACTTGAGTAGGTGATTGTTTCCTCAGGAATATCAAACTGTTCCTCAGGAATATCGGTTTGTAAGCATTGTCAGGCTGGATACAAGATTTCACCACTGGAGGGCCTGAGCCAAGTTGATGAGAGTAGACAGGACATTGCCTAAGCTCTCTCCAGCTTCCCTCAGAATCAATGCTAGAAATCAAGCCCCTGAATGGATCTTGGAATGACAGAGCCCATAAATATTTGGAGTGTAATAACTCTCCAGCTTAAAATATCTTGGAAGAACTTCAGGAAAAGTCTGTCTCATTTGACACAGGGGAACATGGCACAGCATGGAAGCGGCACAGGGAGGCCCAGAGTGAGGAATCTAATGGGAAGTTCTTAGTCAAAATACAGCATCAGCAGACCAGTTATGAGACCCCCAAAGCAGGCAAATTATGAGCCCCAGAATAACAGGCAGGACTTGGCCAGGTCACTCAGCTGGTAGGAAAGTCTGCAGCACTGGCCCCAGCACAGTCAATGTGAGTTCCTATCTACCTGCAGAAGAAGCTCAGGACAATCTCTTCTGTGCCTTAAGAGCAGACTTCAACTTTTAAAAATGAGCAAAAAAGAAAAAAAATCAAAGAAAATGACAACAACAACAAAAACTGACTATAGGAAACTACCATGGAGACAGAGAAGATCAGAACACAAACCCAGAAAAGGACAGCAAAGGTAAAATGCCATAGGTGAAACCTTGAAGGGTGATACGAAATGGTGTCCAGTTAAAAGGCCTTCTAGGAAGAGTTCAAAAAGGATCTTAAAAGACTGAGAAAAAAATGGGGAAAAGAAATGAGAGCTATGTAGGAGAACTATGATAATTTTGGGAAAAAAAGCCAACAGTTTGGAAAAGGAAGCACAGAAACTGACAAAAACAGCTCCTTAAAAAAATAAATTTGGTGAAATGAAAAAAATATATATACTGAAGAAAACAACTTTTTAAAAATAAATTTAACAAAATGGAAAAAGAAAATAGCTTCTTAAAAAACAGAGTTGGCAAAAAGGAAAAAGAAAATAATTCCTTAAAAATAGAATTGAAGTGGAAAGAAAACCAGTCCTTTAAAAGTACAATTGGCCAAATGCAAAAGAAGGTGAAAAAAAGTAACAGAAGAAAATAATTCACTAAAAATTAAAATTGAACAAATGGAAGTGAATGACTCAATGAGACATAAAGAATCAAATAAAACCAAAAAAATAGAAGAAAAGGTGCAATATAACTCATTGGAAAAACAACTGATCTGGAAAATAGATCCAGGAAAGACAATCGAAGGATTATTGGGCTTTTTGAAAGTCATGATGAAAAAAAGAACCTGGACAGCATTTTAAAAGAAATAATCAAGGAAAACTGCCCTGATATCTTAGAACCAGAAGATAAAATAGTCATTGAAAGAATCACTTATCACCTCCTGAAAGAGACTCTAAAATGGAAACTTCAAGGAATATTGTAGATAAATTCCAGAATTATCAGATCAAGGAGAAAATAGTGCAAGCAATCAGAAAGAAACAATTCAAATACAGAGGAGGATTGGAGGGCCTGGAATATGATATTCTGGGAGGCAAAGGAACTTGGCTGCCACCAAGAACAAACTCTCCAGCAAAATTAAGCATTATCTTTCAGAGGAAAACATGGATGTTCAGAGAAACAGGGGGTTTTCAATTATTTCTGATGAAAAGACTAGAGCTGAACAGAAAATTTGATCTTCAAATACAAGACACAAAAGAATCATAAAAAAGTAAATGGAAAGAAAATAAACTGTTTTTTCAAGGTTAAAATGATTACATTCCTACATAGGAAGTCTTGAGAACTATTTCTTTATCAGGATAATTAGAAGGGATGTACTTAGAAGATGTAGGTATAAGTTGATTTTAATGTGATGATATAAAAAAGAAATTGGGGGTGGAAAAGATATTGTACTGGGAGAGGAGAAAAGGGAAAGTAAAATGGGGTAAATTATATCACATGAAGAGGCACAAACGATCTAATACAGTTGAGGGAAAGAAGGGAGGGGGATGAGCACTGTTTGAACCCTAATTCCATCAGATTTGGCTCAAAGAGAATATCACACACAGTTTGGCATAGAAATTTGTCTCACTTTATAGGGAACTAGAAGGGGAAAGGGGGAAAGGAAAGGTGAAGGCTAAAAGAAGGGAGGACAGAAGTAGAAGGGGGAAAAGCTAAGGAAGGGAGGCTGAAAAGAGAGGTAAATTGAGAGAGGTAGTGGTCAGAAACAATATTTCAGCACTCAGATCAAAGTAGGAAACTACTATGGACTGGAGCTAATCGAGGAAGACTTCTTGAATGAGTTGACATGGAACCTGGGTTTTGAAGGGTGGGAATTACTGGATAATTGTGGGAAAGGCACTGAGTACTGGGTAAGAACATAAATTCAGCAGGTTTTAGGTTTCTGATAACAGACATTCATTGAGTACCAACAGTGTGCAGAATTTTTCTTGGTATTTGGGGAGGTAGGGAGAGATGAACTTCTTGCTCTAATAAAGCTGCCAACCAAGGAGGGATGTGAGAAGCATGATTAACTAAAGATGATACAAAGTTTGACAGGACTTTTTGGAGGGTAGAGTTATGGTAGTTGTGAATGGGGTGGGGTGTATAGTGCAGGTTTTGTGGTTTCATCAGGACAGGGAACTTTCACAATGCAAATTCCATCCACTCACTCAATTATTTTTCGTAAGAGTTTCCTGGATCTGCTGAATGGTCAAGTGATTTATTTAAGGTTCCATGGCCATTGGACCTGGGCCTTTCTAGGGGAAAGTGAATCTATTTAGCTTTAGAACTTAAGCCTGGTGGTCTTCTGCCTGCTCTTCCAGCTGGCACAGACATGGAGGCTGGTCTTCTGGGAAGCCTTTTCCTAGATTGTTCCCATGCTTGGGTCACTCTCTTTTCTTACTCATTCTGAGGAGCCCCAGCCCTTCTTAAGACTCAATTCAGGTGCCTCCTTTTACAGGAAGCCATTCCTTGCCTCCTTAGTGACCACTTCAAAAATCAATTTGTAATAATAATAATAGCTAATATTTACACATCACTTTTAAACCTTAGAAAAGTTTAGGGCTATAATTTCCTTATTTCAAAGTAACCCTGAATGGTAGTTATTGGTTTACTCATTTTGCAGAGGAGAACATTGAGTCTGAGAGAGGTAAGTGACTTGTCCCTATCAGCTGGCTAGGTCAGTGTCTGAGTATAAGCTTGAGAACTGGGCTTACTTAATTTTTATTTTTAATTGTTGTGTCTCCAACCAATCTCAGTGCGGGGCACATAGTAAATATTTACTAAATGCTTATTGATTGATGACTAGGATATTATTACTACATATCATCATCATTATTATTATTTATATTCCCATCTACCGATTAGTGTAGGACACATGGTAGATGCTTAAAAATTGTCGAATTCAATTGAATGGAACTTGCAGTTCTGTTGAAAGGTGAAACCAGAATACACTTTCAATTCAATCCAATTCTATTTAGCAAGCATTTATTTACAACTGCTAGGTACCAGACAAGGTACAGAAACAAATCAACAAAGAATGCCTGTCTTCACGGAGCTGAGATTCACCTGGAGGAGACAATATGAACACCAACAGTTTGCATACTCTTCCCCTTCCAAGAGAAGAGCACATTGGTTAGCTGGTTGTTTTTAAAACATTTTCACATCAGTTGGGAAATCATTACCTTTAAGAAAGGTATATGTGTCTGTGACATTTTGGGCACAGCTTTCAGAGACTTTTTTCTTCTTGAAATTTGACTGTGCATTGATTTCTCCTTTATTTGATGCTTGAATAGAAATGCTCGCCAGGTCCCTGGGGAGCAGGGAACCTGCAGGAGCTGGGGATAATTCCTCCCTCCCCCAGCTCCCTGGGGGGCTCGTGAGGTGCCTTGAAAGCAGGGCCATATCTATTTCCCTAAAAATGACTTGCCCATTTCTGCTAAGCTGAATTACTTTGCTGATTCCGATCTCCAGTCCAGTATTTGAAACTTCTGTGGTTTGGGGAAATAGATGTACCTGCCACTTCTTGACAGTCCTGCATGGGAGTGATAAACACCCAGTATGGTGAGTTCACATCGGGAAAGTATAAAAAGTCTTCTCTGGGAGCTGTCATCCCCTTCCCCATCATTCACTCTGGCCTCAGGCAGAGACCATCTCATCAGCCAGTCTCCCAGTAGCCATGAGAAACTGCTGGGCATTTTGAAGGAGAAAGGTAGCCCATGTTTCCATCATCCCAGAATCAAACTGTAACATCATCCCAGAATTGTGGAGGTGGAGGAGATCTCAGAGATTATTTAGCCCCACTCTCTCCTTTGACATTGTGGAAGCTGAGACTAAGACAGAGGGAGAGGGTGTGTAGGGTTACAGCAATTAGAAGCAAGATGGATTGTCTAGTTTGAATTCTTCATTTTCCAAGTGAGAAAGTGAATAGAAGAATAACAAATCTCATCAGAAGTGGTTGGTCTGAGCTTCAAATTCACTGTGCTAGTTTCTTATACCTAGGTTCTTTCTCCTGGACCATCTTTGGAAGGAGAGAGGACTAGTAGTGTAGGAGAGAAGAGAGCTATAAACTCATGTTAAAGTTCCTCCTCATCTATCTAGAAGTTCAGAACCTGGCAGCCTCGCTTATCCAGGATAGAACCCTGGATAGCAGTTCACATTTGTGAGATCATTTTGTTCCAACTCTGGGAAGTGGACAGCACAGACATATATATATATATATATATATATATATATATATATATATATATATATATATCGCTATCCTCAATTATGGGAGAAGGAGTCATCCATGAATCACAAGGCCATGAGCATGTCCAAACTAGGACATAGAAAAAGAAGTTTTTGATACATAATAGTAGCCTTAGCTCTGTTGAGATGGGACATGGGGAGGCAGGTCCAAGAAGTTCTAGAATAAGAAGCAGAGCTCTAAGCATGGATGATCATTTCACCTAGATCTGGGCACTCTAACTTTGGCTAGATTGTAATATCTGTTTCTTATTTGTGACCTTAAAAATAGGTTTTCAGGAAATAGAATCATGTATAGCTGACCTACTGTATGTGTGTGTGTGTGTGTGTGTGTGTGTGTGTGTGTGAGGAATTGGCTACAACAGGCGATACAGAGAGACACAATTATCCCTCTTATCCTTCCTGGTCCTGCAGTGTTATAGTCTAACTTGAGGGGCTCCTGAAGAATCTTTCCAATCCTTTCCCCTTCCCAGGCAGAGAAGTAATTTCTAGATAAAAAATCAACTTCACAAGAATGGGATGGTGAGTTTATGGCTAAAGAAGGGTCTTTGTGGAAATGATCTGGGGATGTTACTGGACTTTAGGAACCAAAAGTCTGAGTTCATATTAATTATGATGATCCCATTCTTATGAAGTTGATTTTTTATCATGGACAGTTCCCATTTTTAGGAAGATTTTATATCATTGACCTGGAAAATTTTCCTCCATTCCTTTGTCCCTGTTTTTTGGTACCCCTGGGTATCATTCTCCTAGAATATCAGAACATCAGTGATGGAAAGGAATATACAAGATATTTAGCTCAAGCCATATCTTAGTAAAAACCCATTTTATCACATTTCTGACAAGTTTGCTAGTCTCCATTGAAAGGCCTCCAAGGATGGGGAGCTTACTACCATTCAAGTTAGCTCCTTCTTTTCATGACTCACTGTACAGAAATGGCCACTCTTCATTAGTAGGCACAAATCTCAGTCACATTTGAAAATGTTTAATAGAGTCTGGATTATAGGAGCCATGGAGGGAATGGACAAAGAGAATCTCATTAGTGTGATGTGTTCACCCTCAGTTTTGGAGAGATGACAGCTTCATCTCTGAGGGACTATTGGCAAAGATTTCATTATTTTCCCATAAACCACCCTGGCTGGACACATGTCAATACTACTGGAATTGACATGCCATTCATGTGTCAGGTCCTTTTGGACAAAAACATCCAATAAGAAAAACATGGAAGGCTTGGAAAAGATGAACTGAATGATTCAAATTGAATCCATTTTAGAAGCAATCGTTAGCAGAAATTATATCTGATGGTTTTTTGAGTTCAAGTTGTTATGTCCATTTTATTAAACATCCAAAGGCTCTGCTGGTTTCAAGCAGGATGAGAGGCGGCATGATGGGCTGGGTTTGCAGTCACAGAACTCGGGTTTGAGTCTCATGTCTGATGCTTTGCAAATGGATAGTCATGGGGGCCATCCCCATTAAAAATAGCTATTTATTCTCAGATGGTGCTTTTAACTGTTAAAGGGCTTCTTTTATTTCTTCTCCTTCTTCATGACTGGGAATACTCTCTCTTTTGTCCACTCAAAAATTTATTGTTTTTGCTCAGTCATTTTTAGTCATGTACAACTCTTTATGACCCCATTTGGGGTCACTTTGCAAAGATACTGGAGTGGTTTGCCATGTTCTTCTCTAACTCATTTTACAGATGTGGGAATTGAGGCAAACAGGTTAAATGCCTCGCCTGGAGCTAGGAAGTGTCAGAGGCAATTAGAACTCATGAACATGAGTCCAGCACTCCACCCATTATACCATGTATCTATCCTCCAATATATCACTTCGAAATAATGTTCCTTACGAACATATGTGGGTATTTGAACTCCTATCAAAAATAAAAAACTTCAGGGGCTCCTAATTACTTCTAGGATCAATATAAACTTCTTTGTCAGACATTGTGCTATGTTCTCATTCTATTCCTCCCCCCTTCCCTTTCTTGCTATGTTTTGTTTTACTTCTTTTCTTAAATTCCGTTTCACTAGATGAAGGAAAAAAAAGAAGCAGAAATACAGAGACACAGACAGAGATAGTATCTATTAAGTTCTTACTATGTATCAGGAACTGTGCTAAGCACTAGGGATATGAATATAAGTAAGCAATTCAGTTCTGCCCTCACAGACCTTCCTGCCCATTGAAGGGAACTGGAAGAGGAGGAGGAGAGATACCCGCATGGTTCTGGAGCCCATGGCCAGGAAATGACGTGGAGCCTAGGATTTGGGAAAGGTAAAGGGAAAAACTACTTCCACCTGGGGTGATGGCAGGGACAGAATCCATTCTCATGGTGAGGATTATAGCCAGAGCCGGGTAGGCATGGTTTGGAGATGTCCAAGATGTGAGTTGGAAATCTAGATCTAGGCGAAATAATGGCATTCCAAGTAATTTCCCAATGTGAACACACTCTCTGCTGCATTTTCAGTCAATTCCTCCATACTCGGGACATATCACTTTTTCTTCATTTCTGCTTCTCTGACTCATTATTTTCCGTTAGTTAATAGAGTTATCTTCCACTCCAATTTTCCATGAAAAATGCTTACTTTTGTTTGCATCGCATTGCCCACAGGAGAATGTAAGTTCCATTTTGTTTTTGTACTAATCTTTCTCCTAGTATCCAGCCCAGTATTTGGCACATGGTAAGGTCTCAATATATGTTTGTGGAATCGAATGGACTCTCATAACAGGTTACAGCAAATGTTACTTTTGTCCTAATTGTGGGTGAAAAAATCTGAGACCCAGAGATGGGGACATTCTTTCATATGGCCACTTTGAGTTAGGAACCACGTGTGTAGATTTAACTTGTCTCCTGAGCTATAGAAGGAATGGAAACTCATGCAGATCTTCTCTTGCAGAGACTCCAGGGAACTCAGGAGTTGGCCATCCAGATAGAGATCTGTTGGGGAACTGTAAATGACTAGTCTGGAGAGAAGAAGGTTGTTGTTACATGACAGGGTGTGATGTAAAGGATGCATTCAATTTCTTCTACTTGACCATAGAAGACAGAACTTGGAGCAATGAAGGAAAGTTGAAAAGAGATGGGAATGGTAGCTGTTCTTCCTTTAACCTGGATGATGGTTGATGATCCAGAGGCAAGTGTGAAGCCCCTGAAATATAAACTTTATTCTTCCAAGTCAATCAATTTTTGTCAGTAGTCAGCTGTTTCAAACTCTCTGTTACCCCATTTGATGTTTTCTTAGTAAAGAAACTAGAGTGATTTACCATTTACTTCTCCAGTTCACTGTACAGATGAGGAAAATTAAGGGAAACAAGTATAGGGTCACAGAGTTAATAATTGTTTGAGGCTAGATTTGAACACAGGTCTTCAATGAATGGGCTGCCATTATTGCTAGTAGTAGTCAAACTATTTGGTAAATCTTTAAGCCAGTCACACATTATTGGACAAGTGAGTTAAAGAACATGTATGCAAAGTAGGAACAATAAAAAAGGGTTTAGCCAGCAGGATCCATTACTCCAAATGAAACTAAAAGAAAAATTTTGTTCATCCAGTATCTCCATTTAATGTCTTCGGCAAATTCCCTGTCTCTTACAATGCTTCAGAATGGTCCAAAGTGGTGTATCTGGGGTGAGGGGGAACAATCCTTGTCAAGGGAGTGTTATGCAAACCTTATTGGAAGAGGTGATATTTGAATTGTACTTTCAAGGGTGGGCAGGAATCATGTATGAATCATGAGGAGTGGATGGTCCCCAAATGGTCCTGATGCCCATGGAGTGGATTGGGTATGTCCTCTATAGAGATTTTTTTTCCAGGGGCAAATGAGGACAGGAATTTCCCCAAAGAGAATATCCACGTGAATGAAGTTATGGAATCATTATGTTGTTGCCATTTATGCTTTATCAGTAACAATAATATTATCATTCTTAATTGGGTACCTTGTGTTCTATTCCCTGACTTCCTTCTTTAATGATAATTTTTGAAGAAATGGAACAAACTTGCAGGATGTGTATCATTGAAAAATGTTTCAAAAATGAAAAAAGAACCTGTTTTCCCCCCCAAGATTCTTTTCTCTCTGAGGAGTCTAAGATTTTCTTTTTGATTTACAGTGGGAGTTTGAAATCTGTTTTTTCCCCTTTATCCTAGTTTGGGGCATATTAAGGTCTCCCATTTCTTAATTTTGGGGGCTTTTCTCAATTGCTGGTATTTTATTATCTCTGTATCTGTTTTGCAATCATGTGTTTCTTTAAGTATTCTTCTATTAGGTGAAATAACTGGGACTGGTATGGATTATGACTAAGCATAAGAGACATAATGCTTGAGTGGAGAGCTCAGGTATCGCACAATGCTTTGTCTCCCGAGACCCTAAGCTAGCTTACCAGATGGGAGTCCATTACTTCCAGGTGCCTCCTGTTTTCCCCTGGACTTGATGACAACACCTGGGCTTCGCTCAGGGAGTAGTGGGACAGCTGGCATGTACTCCTTCCATCTGTTTCTTCATTCCTGTCCTCAGGGAAGCATGGGGTCACCCTTATACCTCAGTCCTGGAAATCAGGACCAAATGGTTCCCACCCTGGGGAGTCCTCAACCCACATCCTATCACATGGCAAGGGAACTAGATGGAAAAGATCTTGGGAGGCTTACTGACTCACCAGGTGTAAATCAAAGCTGATTTGGAGCAAATCCCAGGTCAAAAGAGAGGTCCCCCTGGATCCTACGGCCCTCAGTGATCACAAAGTAGCAGGAAAATGTGAAGGAAAGTATATCAGGTTCAGCTTCTGTTTATGAAAATATAAAGAAAACAAGTACTTATTAGACTTAGAGTGGAGTTCTGTCCATGGTCCTAAAGGATGTGCTCAGTTTAGAGACTCTACTGTGAGTTCATGGTTGCCCCCAGTCCTGTGGAAAGATCAGACATATGGAAATATTACATGATAAAAGCATGTTTTCTGCAAAGGACCTGGGTTAAATTGTGGGAGACTAGGACCATAAAAACTATAATGAACCTGAGTTTGAATCCTTCCTTAAATATTCCTGTGGCAGGTCACTTAATCATGTCTCACTTTTCTTATCCCTAAAATGGCAATAATGGTGGCATTTACCTCATGGTATTGTTGTTAGAATCAAATGAGTGAACAGAGACAAAGCATTTTCCAAGCCTTAAAAAGTGCTCTATAAGCAACAATAATGATTGTTATTATTATTATTACTTTGTGGTTTAATGAAGATGGAAAATTTTGCATCTCTAGAGGAGGGGCTTTGGTAGCCATTTTATGAAATGGTGATGGGAACCTTCTGACATCCTAATGGAGACTTCCATGCTTCTTCAGCCTCCCTTTAGGAAGATGACCTATAGAGGCATGAGTGCCTTAAGACAATTGCTACATATAAGGACATTTCCCTGAGCAAGTTTGCACAAGTTGGTTGGCTGTGTTTAAACTGCAGTCACTATCCTAGCTGAAACTAAGAGAGCTATTTTGTTCATTCAATATTTCCATCTTTTGCAAATTTCCATTTCTTAAAATGAATAAGAAAGTTCTATATGATAGAGAAAGTTTACTAAGTGGGAATCATGTAAACCTTACTAGAAGAGGTGGTATTTGGGAGATGCTTAAAAAATCTTTTTGGATATTTTTATTTAAAGTTGTAAGTTCTAAATTCTATTCCTTCTCTCCCCCTTTGTGAGATGGCAAGCAATAAATTATAGAGTGAACATGTGCCATTAAGTAAAATATGTCCACATTAGTCATTTTGTACAAGAAGACTCAAATAAAAGAAAAAAAAGAAAGAAATTTGAAAAAATATCATGCTTCAATCTATGTTCAACCAAAATCAGCTCTTTCTCTGGAGGCAGATAGTATGCTTCATCAGTAGTCCATTGAAATTGTCTTGGATTATTGTATTTCTGAAAAGAGCTAAGTTATTCACAGTTTTTCATCAAACAATATTGCTGTAATTGTGTACACTGTTTTCCTGATTCTGTTCATTTCACTTTGCATCAGTTTATGTAAATCTTTTCAAGCTTTTTGAAAACCCTCCTGCCTGTAATTTCTCATAGCATACTACACTATATACACCATATCACACCAATCATATACCACATCTTGTTTAGCCATTCCCCAGTTGATGGACCATTTGATAGCTACCACAAAAAGAGTTTTAATATGTTTGGGATGTATACCTAGCAGTGTATAGCCCCTTGGACATAGTTCCAAATCATTTTCCAATTCTGGAATTGTATTCCAGAATACAATTAAGTTGTATCTTCAAGAGTGAGTAGGATTTCACCAAGAAAAGAAAGGAAGTGAGCATATTGCAAGCATAGGGGAGAGCATGAACAAATGAACAGGAGTGGAAGTGTATAGGACTTGTTTGGAAGATAGAGAATGAAAGAGTTTAATTGGATCCATAGAGTACAAGAAGGATTGTGATAGGAAATGAAGTGGGAAAGTTGGGTGTTGTCAGATTGAAAAGGAACCTATTTATAAGACAGGAATAAGATTGAACTTTACTTGGGGTTCAAGCAGGATGGAGTAAGGAAAGCTGCTCTATGTTAGTCTGTGTCTGGGGGAATGTTGATGATATTGAAGACTGACTGTAGCTTGGATATCTATAACTTCTCAAGATTTACAAAATATTTTCCTTCTAATAATCCCTTAGCTTGGTAGTACAAATTTTATTCTCTTTTTGCAAAAAATGAGGTTCAGAGAAAGAAATGATTTACCCCAAAATAACAGAGTTAGTGGAAAAATCAGAATTTGAACTCAGGTCTACAAAACCAAGGGTTATTTATCTGGAATCCTTGGGGATCTGTGAATCTGATGGAGAGAAGTCCATCTTCTTTCTCTCTACCTTTTTTGTCTAATTGTAGTACATTTACTAGAATGTATTTAAAGCATTCTAGTTTTTGCATTTAAAAACAGGATTTTGAGAAGAGATCCCTAGGCTACATATGGTTATCTTCCAGCTAACATGAAAAAGTTTTGAAATCCTATTTTGTACCAATCAATAGGTAGGTATGAAATAAAGATTAGTTTTTTTTGGATCCTTTTTTTGGTATAGATTTATTATAGGTCATTATGTGGTTTTGTAATGAATGTTTAGATCTGAGAAATTTCAACAGCAAGAGTCAATCTCCTATTCCCAGTCCCACTATGTTTGTTTGGTTGTTTTTAATCATGTCCAGCCCTTTGTGATACTGTTTGGGGGTCTTCTTGTCAAACATATTGGAATGCTTTGCGATTTCCTTCTTCAGCTCATTCTATAGATAAGGAAACTGAGGTGAAAGATGAAATGACTTGCCCACGTCACACATTAGTAAGTGTCTGAGGAAGGATTTGAACTTGTGAAAATGAGTCTTCTTGATTTTAAGTCCAGTGCTCTATCCACTAACTAGGCTAGCTGCCCTTTAAATACATTGATGTGCCTCCAAAAAACAACCCCCAATTACTCCCTCCCTTCCAATATTGTTGTTCTACATGTTCTTTACACTTCTCGTTTTCTCTTCTGGTGATACATGACTATAAATGTAGACTTTTGAATGTTAAAAAGAGAGGGGGGAGGGAAGGAGGGAGAATGAAAGAGGGAAAGAGGGGAGGAGGGAGAGAGGGAGAGAGATATGCACTGAGCCACAGAAAAGAGCTGATCCATATCTCACAGGAGCTGAAAAATGCCTTCTGTTCAAATTCCTTCAGTCTGGCTCCAAACTGCCTTCCTGGGCTGATGATGCATTGTTCCCTCTCAGACATTTGATGTTCCAAGCTTCTGTGTTGGGTCTGGGTCATGTCCCATGCCTGGGATGCTGGTTCTGGGAATCCAAAAGTTGCTTCTTCCAGGAAGCCTATACCCATTCCATGGATTGTTGGCATATCACCCACTACAGTTACTTGGCACTGGTTTTGCCTATTCCTGCATTTGCTTATCTGTAAATGTGTTAAAGTCATTTTTTGGATTCGTGTTTGTTTTTGCTTGGCCTAGGGCTTGACACACAATAGGTGCTATATTAATGTTTATTGATCAATGATTTATGTAAGAATATATCTCTCTCCAAGGACCCTTTTTCCTAGTACCCAGGAATACCATATTACTTCTAGGTCACGCTAGTGAGGTTTCAACTGTAAGGGGAGTTTGGGGAGTGGAAATGGGCACACATAGAGTGGATGGCTCTCCTACATTGGCAGGGTTGACTCTTGGCTAAATAGTCCCTAGAAGAAGCCCAAGGTGTGGAGTCCCCAAGGCAGATGGCCAGAGGTGATCTTAGAAGAGAGAAGGCTGAAGGTGCTGGCCTTGGTGCTTATAGCTAAGGTTGGGATGAAGATGGAGGTGCTGGCCTTGGTGCCTGCGGCTTAGGTTGGGATGAAGGTGGAAGTGCTGGCCTTAGTGCCTGTGGCTTAGGTTGGGATGAAAGTGGAGGTACTGGCCTTGGTGCCTGTGGTTTAGGTTGGGATGAAGATGGAGGTGTTGGCCTTGGTGCTGGGTTTAAGGTGGAAAAATTAATCCCTGCACTTAAAGACTGGAACAAAGATAGGCTTTAAGCCCCGTGCTGTGTACCTGCTGCCTTCAGATTTCATCTCTTTAGGAATGAAATTGAGTTTCTCAATAAACAAGGAAATGAAAAAAGTTTGGATTCACTAGAGACTCAAGTCAATTCCCAGAAGGAAATAATGTAAACACTTTTAAAGATGAAAGAGTATTTGTTCCAAAAGACCAATATCTTCTTGCTTCCAAACTCTGAAACTGTTTTCCTCTCCCCTGATGTGTGCATGTGCATACACACACACACACACACACACACACACACACACACACACGAGAGTTCTCAACAAAGGGGCCATGCCCACTCTTCAATGTCTCCCTCTTCCTCCCCATCCCTGCACAAAGTGTAAAGAAGATATGGACAATAGAGCAAGTCAAAGCTTACAGGAAAGGCAGAACAGAGACCAGGTAGTCAAAGGGCTGGGAAGAGGAATTAGAACAGGGGATGTCAGAGCTAGAGGAAGCTTAGAAGAGGGGATGTCAGAGCTAGAGAGAGCTTGGAAGAGGAGATGTCAGAACTGGAGGGAGCTTAGAATAAGGGGAATGTCAGAACTGGGATGGCCTTATTTAGAATAAGGAATGTCAGAACTGGGAGGAAGCTTAGAACAGGGAATGTTAGAGCTGAAAAGGTCCTTAGAAGAGGGGATGTCAGAGCTAGAGGGAGCTTAGAAGAGGGGCTGTCATCTGGAGTCAGGGGAGAAATTCAGAGGATGGACTGAAGGAGCTGGGAGGGAATTTGGAAACTATAGTTGAACCTTTTACCTGTAGAAGGACATAAATATCTGCTTGGTGTGAGGTCATGAAGAACTGTCCTAAGGTCACACAGTGATGAAAGCAATCTCTGCCTCCATGCCACGTAATCAGCTCTGGCCCAGATCCCGAAGCCTCCATCTGTACAATAGACTGTTCTATGGGCTCAGTCTCTTGGCCAAGCTCCCATAGTGGCACTCCTTGGAATTCCCAGGGGTTTGTGAATGGTTCTCTCCAATGGGGGCCTTTAAAAAATCCCTCTTTGTGGAGATCTTTGCAGAGGACTTCAAGGATTAGTTTGCTGTTATCACTGGCTCAGGGGCTCCAACTTCCAGAATGGGATGGTGTTTTCTCTGCCCTGTTCTGACAAACACACATTCACTCACAAATACACACACACACACACACACACACACACACGCTCATAAACACATGTTTACAAACACATAAACACACACTCATAAACACACATATTTAGACACACACACACATACACATACACACCCTGATGGCTTTGAAAGCCCTGCCATTGTTCTCCCAAAAGTGAGGAAGAAGCCACAACTGGCCCTCCCCATGCCTGTCTTCTCATTAGTATTATTTTTTATCATCATCATTCTGGCTGCCGCCGTCATGGTCTTTATGAGAAGCTGAGGTTGTTTCCAGGAAATTAACTTTTGCAACAAAACAAACTCTAATTATGAAATATGAAACCATTTCCCCACCAAAGTACAGGGTGCTTGTGGTTAATCTGCCTGCTCAGGGAAGGGTCTTAACTCCTGAGAGTTCTTTGGGCAGGTCTTGGTCTCAGTTTATACAACTGTTGTTCCTTCCCCAAAATGAACAACCCGGACTAGCTCCCAGAAGTTGTTGTTCAGTTGTTTTTCAGTTGTGCTTAACTGGTGGGCCATTTCCTTCTCCAGATCATTTTTACAGATGAGGAAACTGAGGCAGACAAGATGAAATGACTTGCCCAGGATCTCACACAGCTGGTAAGCATTAAGTAACTGACTCCAAGCTTGGCATTCTAGCCACTGTGCCACCTGAATCCCTCCATTTCACCAGAGAGTTCACTTGGCTTAGTAACCTGGGCCAGGGGTGATAGAAATCTTACCTCGATGCTTCCCTCCCCTCCCCATTTTACTTCTCCCCTCTCCCCAACCCCACCTCTCCTTTGTAAAACAAGAGGTTCAGTGAGAAGCTTTCTGTGGTCTCTTCTACTTCTAACATTGCATACCCCATTGATCACAGACTTTCTGTGTTCTTTGGTCTCCTGGCACTGGTGCTCTAGGTTCTAGGTTCTAAGGTCCATCTCTCCTATGTTTTTCACTCTCCTGGTTCTGACCTTCCATCTCCCCTGGATGAGAAGGTTTTTGTGGCTCCCTAGCACTGCCAGGCTGCTTCCTGATCAGACTTCTAAATCAATGATCTCCATGGTCTGTTGGATATTGTGGGCAGAGCAGAAGTCTAGGAAATTGGGGCCATCTCTGCCACTAACTCACCGTGTGACTCCTTCCAAGTCACTCCCCCTTAGAGTACCTCAGTTTTTTCCTTCCCAAAATGAGGGTATTGATGCTGATACATCATGGGTGTTAGTGTTAAAGGAGACAAAGTGTATGTAATAAGAGCTAACCTTTATGGAGCTTTTATTGTGTGTCAGTCCCTGTGCTAAGTTTTACAAAAACTTGTTTTACAAAAAACAACCCTGGAAAACTAGTGGGTGTTGGAGGCTGAATTTGAACTCGGGTCCAGGCTTGCCATTGCATCCAGTGTGCCATGGAGCTGCCACAAATTGAGGGGTGCAAGCAGATGATGAGAGAAGTCCTTGTATACAACATATTTCCCATTCTCTTAAGGAGCTTGTTCACAGCAGCCCTGTGCAGGAGGCAGATTTGGGGATCCCCAGGTCTGTTTGCACAGGTGTAGCAGAGGCTCCCAAGACAGAGGCCCCAAAAGGCCCGGATTTGAATGCTGGCTTTGAATCCCTGCATCCATGTCCTCCCCTCCCAGGCTTATTTCAAATGCTGCATACGCAGCTGAATCCTTGACAAAATGTGGAATCGCTGCTTTAATTTTGAGTCATTAAACAATTCCTCGCTTTATTTCCTTCACGTTAATCATAGTTTGAGGCCTGTTTGTAATTTCTTTGTTTTCAAATTGATATCAAAGGAGCGAAATCCTGCCCGCCTCCGTTGCCATGTGGTTTGGCAAAGTCCCTTGTCCTCCTGTCCCTTTCCTCCCACTAGAAAAAAACAATTTCCTTTTATCTTCAACTTCGGCTGCTCGAGACAAAAAATTAAAAATTGTTCTCTTTGAAGGTGAAATTAGAATAATTTCTTCTTTGTTCAAAGCATCCTCCTTACAGACTTTCTCGCCAGCAGACCCTGCACTTGTCTCTTACCAAGAGTGCTGCTCCATTCAATTCAGGAGAACAGCTGTTTATGAATCTCCTCCTTCATTTAAGGTCCTTGTGCTGGGGGCGAGGGCTACAGAGATAAAAATAAACCTCTCCCTGCATTCCCTATCAAAGAAGGGAGCATACATTCTGTTGTGGGAGGAGCCTGACAAAATGGACTCAGAGAGAAATACAAGATATTGACCAAGTTAATACCAATAATTTGTGGGGGCATTAATAAGTAGATGGTCCTGGGGGGATTGACCCCCAGGCTGAACTTGAAAGGAATTGAGTTTCCAAGAGGGGGATGTGAGGCTGGAAAACATTCTGGGTTTGGGACAGGGCCACTGAGACAAAGCTACAGGGGCATATAAAGGGATGTCTTGGATGGGGCAGTGAACATAGACAGATGGATAGATAAATAGGGCATTTATTAGGTGCTTTCTCTATGGCAGAATATAAATAAAAGCAAACAAGCCAAACTCTCTCCTCAAAGACCTTCTATCAGGGGAGAAGATTGAAAACAGTAAGGGGGGGAAGGAAGGGTAGCCTGGAAGACTGCAGAGAAAGGGATGGAGAAGTTGGCAGGATAGGTCCACCAGGAAGGGAAGTGGGCATGGCTGGGAACTAGCAAAGGAGACTCAGAAGGATGAGCAGAAACATAGAAGGGAGTCAGAAGAGAACAAATACCCTGGAATAGCAGAACCAAGAAGGATGAGAGAATATGAAGATGAGAATATAGGATGAGAGAACCTAGAACATGAAATGGCCAGGGAAAATAGAGCCCAGAATGCCAGTGGTAGGAGACCAGAAACTTGGAGTCTGTGGTTGAAGAAACAGAACATGAGAACTGGAAGGGCCCTTAGAACATAGAATATTTGGATTGTTAGAAGAGAACATTCAGAAAAAAGGGGATGGCCTCCAGGTTCCACACTGGGAAGAAATCATGGCTTATAAGAATTGAGAAAAGGCAGTTAGAATGTGACTAAGAAGAGGTCAGTGGTGGCCTTGCAGACTTCAAAGAGGCTTGGACGTGGTCAGCGGCCAGGGGATCAGGGACTAAGTGCTGAGAAACTGGAATCAGTTAAAGGAGCTCACTTTTTGGGGAGTGTCTATCTGATGGGGAAGGAGCAAACACTTATTTGTCCTTTAAAATATTGTTAACTTATGGTATATTCATTTCTTTTTTTGTTTGTTTTTTCTCTCTCTCAGGCTTTTTCCCTTTTGCTCTGATTTTTCACTCTAAACATGATTCACAAAGCAATATGTATTAAAAATAAGTTTACTAGAAAAATTATTGATAGATTATGTTTTATATTATATCCCCCAAAATAGCCTTCTTGTCTCCTCTTCTTCCTCCTCCTCCTCTTGCTCCTCCTCCTCCTCATCTTCCCAGAAAGCCATTTTTAATAACAAAGAATAAAAAAGAATTTTGTCTTTTTGTCCTCAGCAGCTAGTTTCTGCCAGCTCAGGGTAGGTTGAGGGTTTGAAGGCTGAGGCAGGAGAGGCGGAAGATGGATGATGGTATAATGTTGAGATGTGGAGGAGGGGAATGAAATGACTTCTTATCTTTGCAACTAAATAAGATTAGAGAGAGAGAGAGAGAGAGAGAGAGAGAGAGAGAGAGAGAGAGAGAGAGAGAGAGAGAGAGAGAGAGAGAGAGAGAGAAAGAAAAGAGGAAGGAATGAGAAGGAGTTGGGGGCAGAGGAAAGAGTTTGGAGCAGCCACTGTGGGGAATGTGATCGAGAGTCAATAAGAGATGACTAACAGGATTGCTGAGAAGCAGCGAAAGCCTTGATGAGGTTAGAGAAGAACCAGTTCTTTTTCCTGTAGCTTCAAGGTAGACGAGATGAAATTGTCAGCCGAGCAAATCAAGAATTTATCAGGTGCTCTACTTTTAGCAGAATGAGACTTTGAGCAGCTGTCAGGAGCTTTCTGATGATATTACCTGTCCAGAAGTAGGACAGATGGGCCACCTTTCTAGGTAGTGAGGTCCCTATCACCCGTCTGGAGTGGATTGGCTGGTTTCTGGTCAAGTATTCCTATTTAGTTGTGGGTTCACTTGGATAAGCTCTGAAGCCTTTTCTGGCCCTGGTATCCTAAGAAATCTGAAGCCACCTCTCCCCATTCCTCCCATCACTTCTGTGTTCTAAGCTGTTTGTGATCAGCCTTAGGAATCCAGGATGTCCAGGTCAATGAGACAACACTTTCAACTATTTAGAGCAAAATCAAAATCCAAGAAGGGGGCAAGATTGGCAAAGCATCTACTGGCTGGCCCTATGCCATCTTCCCAGCCCAGTCAGCCATCCAAAGCTGGTCCTCCCTTCCCCCCCATCTCACCATCTTCTTCCAGGGAATCTAAAAGTCCCTGTTACCTTCCCTGCTTCCCTCTGATCTGTAGGGATTATCTTTCCCTATTTGATTATAAGCTCCATGAGGATAAAAATGTTTCCTTTTTAATCCTCTGCACTTAACGCAATGTCTAACACTTAGCGAGACCTTATTTTTGTTCTCTCATTTATCTATCTGTTATATTGGGAAAATGTATCTGCAAATCAATCAGGCTTTAAATCTAGTACTTGACACAGTACCATTATGATTCTGGAGTGGGAAGGGAAAGAACACGCATTTATTAAGCACCTTATGTGTTAAGTACTTTAGAAATATTGTCTCATTTGATCCTTGAGTTTTAGTTGCTTCACTTGTAAATCAGAGAATAAAATTGCCTCAGTACTTATTGTTTTTCTAGGTTTGGAAGGTTAATTTCAAGGATCAGGGACATGATGAGACTCTCCTGCTCATTAGCCAACATTTGGTAGCAAATGCTCTCTAACTGAAATATATGAAAGGTGAAATTAAAGCCCATGTACAAGTCACCTACAATCTGATGAGATTTATTGAAGAAGAGGAATTTTCGCAGAGATAAATTATACCTGGCCAGATTTTGAAAGCATGCTCAATGCTTAGGGTGCCAATGCTGTTCTTGGCTCCTTCAAGTACTTTCAGGTGGATCCCCTTCTTCATCCCATAAGGTTTCTTCTGGCCCTGAACCAGCCTCCTCCAGGCTGATGTAGTGTTTGTATGAAGGTGGCGGGATTTTTGGCTCATCCATGTGAGTTGAAGCTGGATGGCTTGCCCTCAAACAGTGAAGTCATTCACTGCTTTGGAAATCAGAAGCCTTAGGCTCCTCCAGTGCTCTGAAAGACTGAGCACAAATCTGGTCTTATAAACAGTGTTTTCCTTTTTTTGTTTTTATTTTTAAATTTTCTACTTATTTCATCAAATATTTCCCAATTGCAGGTAAATTTTTTAAAATAATGATTTAAAAATTTTAAGTTTTAAATTCTCTCCCTCTTTCCCATCTCTCCCCCTCCTTGAGAAAACAAGCAATTAGATTTCGATTATACATGTGAAGTCATGCAAAACACATTTCTATATTAGGCATGTTGCAAAAGAAAACTTAAAATAAAACAAGAAAAAAAAAGTAAGAAAAGTCAACTTTAATATGCATTCAGAGTCTGCCGGTTCTCTCTCTGGAGGTGGAGAGCATCTTTCATCATGGGTTCTTTGGATTGTCTTGGGTCATTGGACAGTGTTTCCTGATGATTGATTGGCCTTAGACTAGCTGGGAAGGTTCTTTCCACACTCCTGATTGGTGCCTGACCCTCAGAAGCTTCTGATGTAGATATCTTTGATTCTGGGGGAATTCTATGATGGCCCAATTTTCATTAATCTCAGGATGATATATGGTTAAGGGACCTTGGAAAGAAGCTGTTTTCTCAAGATGAGTCAGCTCAGTTTGGGTCCTATGACTATCCTGAAGATATTAACAGGGGCTATTATCTGGAATTGAATGGGGAGGGGACAAAATATTTTGCAGAAGATATGAGAAAAGGGGGGGGGGAATGATTGCACTTTTGACCAGCAAATTTGAGAGGCTATGGGGCTGGGGTTCCAATGCTTCAAGGCAAACAAGCACCATAGTGGATTAAAAAGCCATATTTGGAGTCAGAAAAAAAAACAAATTAAAATCTGGTCTCAGGCATTTACTAGCTGAGTGACCCCTCAGTCAGCCCCAGTTTTCCCATCTGTATGGTGAAGATACTAGTATCTACCTCCCAGGGATGTGGTGAAGACTAAATGAGTTGAAATTAGTAAAAATTGCTTTGCAAACTATAGTGTTATAAAATACTTATAAGTAAATATAAATATGTATGTATTTATTATGTGATAGAAAATTATTAACTCTAATAGTTATAGAAATAATAAATTATAGCTAATTTAAAAGTCCCTTCCACTTATGGAAAGCCTTCCCAAATGGAGGTGGGGGTGTCAACCACATAGATACAGTAGACATTAATTAATAAGAGCAACTATAATAGTGACCACCACAAAAGTAACAGTCTTAACTCAGTACTAAGGCTTCCTTCTACAGGTAGAGATTCATACATATCCAGTCCTTCTAGATTATAGGTAAGTGGATCCCTAGTTGCTCACATGAGGCCCCTCTCCCACTCCACAACAAAGCATTACAAAAGAGATCAGATCTGTAGGTAGAAGGGAATTTAGAGAAAATCTAGTTTAACAATCCCCCCTCACTCCATTGAAAGAGTTGGGTATGTTTAGCCCCAAGAGATGATTTAGAGGTGCATGTACCCTTTCTTCAAAGATTAGCACAGGGATGGGAGGATTAGAGATGTTCTCTAAACTCTTTGAAGTCAGGCACCTCAAATTCTATTTTTTGTCTTTTCATTTACAGAACTCTGCATATATAATAAATAATAAACATTCTCAGAATTGAATTAAATTGTCCCCAAAGAGCTGAGCTAGGAATGAAAATTACAGGGCAGCAGATTTCAATTATCTACAAGAGGGGGAAATTCCCACACGTAGAATTAAGTTGTCTCATAAGGTAATAAGCTCCCCATCATCCGAGGTCTTCAGTGAAGTCTAGTTGACCATTTGTTCTGGTTGTAACTCAAGGAATTCTTTTTCAGATGCAAGCTGGATCAGAGAATTTCAAGTTCAGAGAGTCTGTGCATGAATGAGCCCCACATCCCCATTCTATCCTTTGATTCTCTTTTCCTCACCAGACTGTTGTTTGTGTGAGAGCAGGGTCTAGGGCTTTGTGTTTGGACTGTGAGCCCCTAGGGATGGACCCCGATTCTTCTGTTGGAAGCACAGGGCTGGGCTCATTGGATTCTGTTGCTGAGAAGTGACTGACATAAGGAGAATCCTTGCTTCCTTCATATAGGCCCAGTAGACTCTTGGAGGAAAAAAAAACTTCCCCATCTGGCCTGGCCCAGAAATGCTACTGTCCATTGCTAGCTTTGACAGGAGCTCCCACCCCAGCCTCATTCTATCAGGATGTTCTTTACAATCAGTGGAACTCAAAAGTGAAAAATGACGCCTGACCCTGGGGCTTGCATAACATTGGAGGATATTGTCCCATTTTCAAGTCATCTAAGCCCTTCTGAAGCTAGGGATCTGGGGAGAAAATCTGGCTTCATGGGAGGAGCTCTGGATCTTTCCTTTCCCTTTCCCAGGCTCCCACAGTTCTCTTCTCTAGAATGGATTAGATCAAGCAATCAACAAACACTGATTAAGCACCTAGTATGTGCCAGGCACTCTTCTAAGTACTGAGGATACAAAAAGAGGCAGAACACAGTCCCTGCCCCCAAGACACTTATAATCTGGATTCTGGAGTCAGAGCTCCCAGGTCTTTTCCTTTGGCACAAACTATTCTATGTAACCTTGGTCTTTTAAGTTCCTTTTAATTCTTCCTCTGTAAAAAGAGGAGGTGGGAATAGATGACTCTTAGGGTCCCATCTAACTCAAATTCTCTGATTCTGTGATGTTCCAGTGATGTGTCCCAGGTTCAGAACCCAAGTAAAGGGGGAAGTAGAATTAAGTGATATCTAAGACCTCTCCAAGCTCTTCATCGGTAACTGGGGTAACTAAGCCAGCAATAGTCAGACCTCTCCCCTTCAGAGAACTGTGGACACTCTGGAGGCCACAGAATTTCCATAGAACAAGAAGATTTCAGAAAAGATTCAGAGGAGAGAAAGGAGGGTCAGGAAGGACTATCAAATGGGACTTGTTGGAAGGGATCAGGTATATTCTACTTGGGATGAAAGTCTGCCAGGAGATATCCTAGCAAACATCTTCAAAGATAAACAGCAACACTAAAATGCAAAATTAGAGGCCAGAAACAAGAGGTTTGGCAATTGTTAATGCTGTAAAGTTACCCATGCATATAACCTGTAAATAAAAGGCTATTAAATAAAAAAAATTAGAGGCCAGAAGGGAACCTCTATTTGTCATCTTCCTGGAAGACAAAGGAAGAGGTCATGTGCAAACATATGGGTAGAAGGAGTTAAGATAAGCACTAGGGGGGATATTCCTATGAATGGATTTTTTTGTTTGCTTTTTGCTGAGGTAATTGGGGTTAAGTGACTCTCCCAGGATCATACAGCTAGGAAGTAATAAGTGTCTGAGACCAGATTTGAACTCAGGTCTTCCTGACTTCAAGGCTGGTGCTCTATCCACTGTGCCACCTAGTTGTCCCCTATGAATAGATGTTATAAGACATTTTTAAAGGATGGGACTAGGGAAATTTCAGTTAGTAGGAAAGAAGTAGCTTGGGACAATTGTGGTATAATTGATCCCCAAGACAAGGGCAGGGGTACAGAGCCATTTCTAGCCTCTTCTTGTAGGGGGATCCCAGTACTCATTCCACATGATCCACAGGATCACAGGATCTCCTACTTAGAAGGGAAGTGCAGTAGAAAGGATTTATTTGTCCCACGTTTATAAGAGAGATGTGATATTTCTTACTATGCCATTTCAGTAAATATCTTTCTTTAGTTTGAGCTAATTATATCCTCTGTCAGATTATTGAAAGGAGAATGCATCAGTTGGGGCTTGTGAACCATAGTTAACTTTCAAGTGTGAATTGAAGAAATTTATCCCAGACAGAGATACTACATTTAAATCATAAAAGACACTGAAAGTTCCTGAACTGTCTATAGATTTCCCCTTCTTATATTTCACTCCATTTCCTAATCTCAGTCCTCATCCTATAAATACCATGAGAGCAGGAACATTGAATTTTCCCAAGATCTAGCAAAGGTTTTTTGCATATGGGGGGGAGGGTTATTCAGAATTTTCTGTATCATTGTACTGAATTCTATCTTTTAGTATATTATGTATTGCTGAGAAAACCACAGAGACAGTTAAGTGATACCCAAGGTAGCTAGAAGAGTCACTGGATCAGGAAGAACCAAGTTCAAATATGGCCTCAGACTCTTATTGGCTGTGTGATCTTAGGCAAGTCACTTGGCCTCTCTTGCCTCAGTTTTCTTAACTGTAAAATGGGGATAATGGTATCTACCTCCCAGAGTTATTGTGCAGATCAAATGAGATAATAATTATTAAAAAAAAACACTTGGCACAGTGTCTGGCACATAGTAGGCACTATGTTGATACTAGCTATTACTATTATTAATTTTTTATCATTGTTATTATTATTATAACAGCCAGAATGTTTCAGGGCTTTTCATGTAACTGACATAAATAGTATTTATTGAATTGAACTCATGCATTCATATATCCATCCACCAACATTTTTTGTGCCTGCATTATACAAACACATGTGCTCGATTCTGGGAGATATGCATAATGTAGACTCAATGTGTGATGCCCTTGCACCCCTCCCCGCTGCTCTCCTCTCCCCCAACGTAACCTCCCAAGGCAACATGGCTGAGTAGCAAAAGCTAGATCTGGAGTCAGATGATCGACTTTGAATGTTGGGTCTGCGACTTGGTGCCAGTCCCTTCCCTTCTTCCTGGCCCCGAGCCTCCTCATCGCTGGCTTTATCACCTGAGCCCAGGGGAGCTTTCCAGATCTTGGATGCCCCTGGAGCTCACAGTCTAGCTGGGAGATGAGCCCCAAGCCCAGAGGGACCTTATGGGGGAATTCCTTGGTTAAATGTGGAAGCCGGGGAGACAGGGAAAAATCACTCAGGGAGGCAGAATGTTGTCTACTTCTCTGTCCTAAAAACTGAGGATCCCCTCTCCATTGCTAGGGGGATGTGCATCTATATGTATGTGTGTGTGTGCATATGCACATAAATATATTCACACGAACACACATGTACATATAAATATATAGGTTAAACAAACACACATGTAAGTAGGCATATAAATACATATGTAAATAAAATACACATGGACATAAACACATATGTACACATAAATATATAGGCATATAACCACACATGTATATATAGACATATAAGCACAGAGAAATGTATATTCATACAATCACATATGTACATATTAATATGTAAGATATGATCCCATAAATATATGCACATGAACACATGTGTATACAACATATATAAATACTGCATGTATAACTATATAAGCAAGTATATAAACATGCATAAAATAATATATAGAATACATATAAACACATAAGTCTACAAATGTGTATATCCATCTGTATATAAATATGTATGCATATAAATACACATGAATATACTTACAAACACAATGCATAAATAAACATATGCATGTGTATGTAAATCATATATAAACACGTGTACACATGAGCATAAATATAGGTATTAAACACACAACATGCAAATTCCTATGTGTATATATGTGTATGCATATAAACATATGTATATAAATATGCATGTATAATTATATGTATATAAACATGCATATACCAATATATAGATATGTGTATATATACACAAACATGCATATGTATATAAATCTATTTATATAAACACATGTATATACAAATATATATAAACATATTCATGTATAAATATATGTGTATCAACACAAATTCATGTATAAATAAATATGCATATATGAACACACATATGTATGCATTTCTACATCTCCACCCATATATGAGTATTTATGTACATGTATAGATATATGCTCAGTCAAGTCCTGATTAGTGTGAATAAAGGTCCTATGAAGTGATTTGCATATATTAGAATTCACACTCTTTGAAGTTATAATTATGTAAAATATGGTGATTGTTTCTAGCCCAATGGAATCACGCAGTGCAGATGGGAATAGTGTGGCCGCTTCCCGGGATTCATTAGTTGCACTAATTGGGACCTAGCTGTACATATAGATCGGGCTGACTGCCCCGGGGTGACTTGAGGAGAGGTGGGAATAGGGGACTTGTAGTTCCCTGCATGGAACAGATCCCTATGCAGATCTCAGGAGGCAGAGTCTCTTAAGCTAGAGAGAAAACAATCCCTATCGGGCCATTTGGTTCACTACCCTCAAATTTTACATGGTGGTAAAATGAGTCGGAGAGGTTTTTTTTCCCCTGTTGTTCAATCATTTCCAACTCTTTGTGATCCCCTTTGGGCTCTTCTTGGCAAAGACAATGGAGTGAATTATGATTATTATCATTATCATTCTCCAGCTCATTTTACAAATGAGGAAACTGAGGCAAATGGAGTGAAACGTCTTTCAGGGCCACTAAGTGTCTGAGGCCAGATTTTGAATTCAGGAGGAGGAGTCTTCCTCACTCTGGGTCTGGCACCCTATCATCCGAGACTCCTAGCAGCTCTCCCAGAGGCCAGTGCTTTAATCAAAGTCATGCAGCAAGAAAGGCTATGGCCTCTGGCTTTTTTAGATCCCAAATCAGGTCATCCAAGCAGATGAGGCTTAAAGAAGGGGAAACATTGTTCAAGTGATGTCAACATGAGTTTCTTAAGGGCCTACCGTGGTCCCTGGCCACACCTTAGGGCTTGGGATACAGAGACTTATCTCTGACTCTGTCCAGAGTCCACTCTCAAGAAGCTCCCACTCTCATGGTGTGGGGGGAGAGTCACAGAGGAGGCTGACTTAAGGGGGAACAAAAATAGTCCAAAAGGTTTAGGAACTGCTTCCAGCTGGGAGGTGGGGGTATCGGGGCAGAAATTAGGGAAGTCCTGATGGAGGACGTGGTTCCGGAGTTGGACTTTGACTATAAGCTCTCCTATTTCCTTAGTGTCTCTGTATGCTAACTTCCCCAAATGCTGGCATACAGTAGTTGCTTAATAAATGTTTGCTGAATGAAATGGAATGGAAGGGATGCAAGCTGAGCAAAGACCAGCTAGTCCTGTCCCTTTGTTGTGTGAATGGGGAGACTGAGACCTTGAGAAAAGTGACCACTTTAAGTCACTCAACTTTCAGGATTAACCTGTTCCTCCTGCAACTTCTTTCTCCCTCTCCTGGGAGGAAAGCTGCTGATTCTGTTTGAATGGCACATTGAGATTATAAGGGTGAAGAAGGGAAATCCAGCTGCAAAGGGAGGTAGGGAACAAGACTGGGGAAGGCCTTGAATGCCAGGAATAAATGTATGCATGAATGAGTGTCATTGCATACAAAAGGTGCTGTTAAATTCTTTTCTTTATACTAGTTCCAAATATTTCTTTTTTTTCCAAATATACTAGTCCCAAAATTTTTTTTGAGTTTTTCTCAAGGCTTCGGATGGACATGTTCCTCTTTTGGTTTGCGTCAAAGGGAGAAGATATTGAGAGAGAGAGAGAGAGACACATGAAATAGAGAGATTGGGAGGAAGAGGAAGAGAGGAAAAAGGGAAAGAGACAAAGAACAGTCACACACAAAGAGGAGGAGGGAGGGAAGGGGGGAGAGAGAGAGAGAGAGGGAGGGAGGGAGGAAGGTGGGAGGTGAGAGAAAGAAAGACAAACTGACAGAGGCAGAGAGAAACAGAGACAGTGAGAGAGGGAGGCAGGGAAGAAGGGAGGGAGGGGAGACAGAGAGAGACAGACAGACATAGAGGGAAAGAAGAAGAATAAGAAGAACAAAGAGGAGGAGGAAGAGGAGGAGGAGGAGGAGGAGGAGGAGGAGGAGGGAGGAAGGAGGAGAGAATGAAAATGTATTTTCCCCTATCAGTCAGCGTGCTATGCTCTGATTCTTGGAAACAAGCGCCTGCTCTAGATTCCAGGGACATTCATGGAGTGATTTCCGCCATTATTCAGACCCAAACACAGCTGGAGGAGCTTCTGGCCAATTTCTGGAAACAGTCCCTCGGCGGAGCCGCCTATTAGGGGGCGTTCTGGGCTCTCCCGGGCTCCGGGCGGCGTCCGTGTCCGGCGGGAGGCTGCTCTCCGAGGGCCCGATTTCGCGCGGCTTTGATGCGTGGGCTCCGGCCGCACGTGCGGCTGCCTCGGTTTCCCCGCTCGCTCTCGGCCTCCCGGAGCAGCGTGAGCCGGGGGAGAGCCCGGGGGAGAGCCGGGGAGAGCCTGGGGGAGAGCCGGGGAGAGCCGGGGCCTCGGCGGTTCCCAGGCCCGCCGCCCCGCCTGGAACGCCCCGGTCCCTGTAGATGGTGCTCTCTCACCAGCTTTTCTGGCTGGGAACGCGCTGGAAGAAGCGGCCCAGATGCGGGCTGGGCTCTGCCTGGGCCCCTCTCTGCAGCCGTCCCCAGAACCCGGGGGTTCGGGGCTGCCCAGGTCCGCAGGAGCTCGTACAGAGGGGCCGGGGCCAGCGCTGCCTCCTCGCTGCGGGAGACCTTGGGGCCGGTAGTTCAATACCGTCCCCGAGGAAGGCAGGGAGGCTCCCGGTGGAAGTCCTGCGGCCCTCTGGGTGAAGGCAGAGCCGCCTGGCTGGGAACCATGCTGCAGAATGCCCTGACCCTGCGTCATGATGAGGCTCATTCCTGGAGCCCTTTGGGGCTCACAAAGGACTTCCCAACAGGCTAGGGAGCAATGAGTATTATTCAACCCATTTTACAGATGAGGAAACTGCAGGTCAGACGTGTTAAATGATCCACCCAGTGTCTTGGGATAGGGGTGAAGCCTCCTTAATCCATGTCAAGGGCCCTTCCCACCAGTTCAAGCTCCTCTTGTGAAGGATTATAGAATTCATCAATCAGTATGAAGCACCTGCCATACTCTAGAAGCTCTAGAAAGGCTGGGGATGCAAAGGAGCAAGAGCCAGATCCTCCCCTCAAGGAGCTCCCAGTTGAAGGGATTTAGAGATCTATCATTCAGCCCCCTCTATTTATGGCTGAGGAGGCTGAATTTCAGAGAAAAGTGAATTTGAATTCAGGTCTCCAAGCTCTGGAACCAACATTCTCCAGATCCAGTACCCGCCATAAAACGATCACTTATCTTTTTTGTTTTTAATGGTCACTGATTAAGGGATTGTTGATCGAGTGAGTGATCTCTGCCCTGCTAAGTCCCGTTTCCTGTGCTGGACCTAGGGCTCCTCCAAGCAAACAGAGCAGCTGCCGCTCTCCGGGCACACCAGGGATGCCCCCCACCAGCACCAGCATCTCCCGGTGCTGGGAAGGAGAGGAGTGATATTTATAAAAGGTGAGTGTGTACAAGCCTCTGGAGCTATCCGTGAAATGCCAGGGCGGGCCCCTGGTTGACGCTGGCTTCCTGACAAACTCAAAGCACTGAGAAAAACCTGGTGCCAGCTTTGGAAGGAATAAACAAGGTGGTCTAATGGAAAAAATCCCATTTCTCAGTCAGAACCAGGGTTCAAACGCCGCCTTTGACCAATCAGTGGCTTCTGAGTTTCCTCCTGCACCTATAATCCTCTGGACCCTGCCGGCTTCTGTGGAACCTGGCTCCTGCCCACAGCCTGGGAGACTCCAGCTTAGGGATTGTCACCCTATCTTGCTGGGCCCGAACCGGGCAGGTTGGAAATCAGCCTTGCCTTTGGGGCCATTAGAACTTTTTTTTTACACACATGTTTGTTTTGGGTCTAAAAGCATTCTGGGAATCTGGCAAATTACATATTTCAAGTCCCGCAAATTCTAGCAGGCCTAATTACAAGGACATTTGGACACAATGAATAAAGGAATTACTTATGATTCACTAGTTAAGGAGGCTTTGAATGCCCATATTCCTAATTACCAGGGTAAATATAAGTTTTATGTGTAGTTACACGCCAGGGACTCTTAAAATTATAGCCCCTTGAAATATCTCCTTGACGGGGTCCGAGCACGTAATGGAATGTTTGTGTTCCTTGCAGAAGCATGCAACCACGGGCTTCGGCACCGAAAGTGTTCTATTTAAGGTCCAGGAGATCCAGAAATAGCAAACGTGAAGACTCTCCCCTAAAGAGAGGAGACAGCAGATGCTTCATCAGTCCCTTCTTCAGCAAGCTGCCCCTGCATCCAATGCAAGGACTCCTTCAGGCACCAGGGACCCCTGGGAAAGTCAAGGCCCCAGACTGGGCTCTGAGACTGTCCAAGGGTCTGCCCTTCCACTCCCGGGCTGCCTGCGAGACCCAGGGGATTCTTCCCAATCATGCTTTGATCTGGGAAGAGAAAGCTGCCCCAAAGATTAGGATTGAAATCCCTTCTAGAGCAGCCAGATGGGGCCAGTGACCTGAGGATTGGGTTGCAAGTCAGGAAGGTGCAATTTCAAATCCTGCTTCTGACTCTTTACCAGCCTTGTGATCCTTGGCAAGTAATTGAGCCTCTGTCAGCCCCAATCTCTTCATCTACAAAATGAGCCTAATGAAAGTTCCTGGGTCCCAGTTTTGTTGTAAAGATCAAAGGAGATAATATTTGTAAAGTTCTTTGCAGATGTTAAAATATAACTGATTTCTTTGAAAACAGGGACTTCCTGTTTCTTTTCTCTTTCCTTCCTTCTTTCCTTCCTTCCTTCCTTCCTTCCTTCCTTCCTTCCTTCCTTCCTTCCTCCCTCCCTCCCTCCCTCCCTCCCTCCCTCCCTCCCTTCCTCTTTCTTTCTTTCTCTTTCTTTTTTCTTTCTTTCTTTCTCTCTCTCTTCCTTCCTCTTTCTTTCTTTCTTTTTTCTTTCTTTCTTTCTTTCCCTCCCTTCCTCTTTCTTTCTTTCTCTTTCTTTTTTCTTTCTTTCTCTCTCTCTTCCTTCCTCTTTCTTTCTTTCTTTTTTCTTTCTTTCTTTCTCTCCCTCCCTTCCTCTTTCTTTCTTTCTCTTTCTTTTTTCTTTCTTTCTCTCTCTCTTCCTTTTTCTTTCTTTCTTTCTTTCTTTCTTTCTTTCTTTCTTTCTTTCTTTCTTTCTTTCTTTCTTTCTTTCTTTCTTTCTTTCTTTCTTTCTTTCTTCTCCAGCACTTAACCCAGTCCCTAGTACCTTATAGGTTTTTAATAAATGCTAATTGACTGGCAAAGATGTCATATCAATTGTTGTTATTATTATCATGATTTTAATTATTATCAACTTTTGTTGAGTGACTCTGAGCATGTCCTTTCTCCTCTGAGCCTATTTTCTCATCTGTACGGTGATGGTTTAGGAAGTAATGACCTGTCATGTCTCTCTCCATACTAGCGTTCTGTTCCATGCTGAATCAGCTCTGTTTTTGAGTTCAGATGGCTGATGGGTCCCTTCCAGCTCTGGTTCTGTGACTTTCCATTCCCCTTGGAAGAGGATTGGATATTTTGCCCTAGAGGACCAAAAATGTGGACTTGGTCTTTTCCTTGGCCAAGAATTGTGGATGGACATAGGGGTGAATACTGTGAGCAATGGGAGGTGGGGGGAAGTTTCAGGAAGACAAAGAGTGGGCTGCATTGAAATGTAGTCATTTTTCCATAACTAGAGGTCATCAAACCTCAGAGCTGGACACAATCCTTGGGCAATTGAGTTTAAGCTGAACCAGAATAGACGTCCCCATGACATCTTTTCCAACATAGACTGTGGTCATCCAGTTTCTTTACAAAGATCTCTAGCGTTAGTGAACTCATTACCTGCCAAAACAGCCTGCTCATCTAGAAGAGTCCTCATCCTACTATAATCTGCTGAATCCTGCTAGACAAAGCTCACATCTCTTTCCTCTCATCCTATGGTGGGCCTCCTCAGGGCTGCTTTGCAGAAAAATCCTAGGGGTTCTTAAAGTAAGAAGAGCTCTCTTCTTTAATCTCCAGACAGAATTTTCCTTCCCATCGATGTGGATGGAGGCTATGCTTCCCTTGGGAATTGTCTCTTTCTGATGCCCACCCACAGGCACACCCATCCATGGACAGGACCCCCACCATTCCTCTCTACCAATGAAGCCTCTGTGCTCATCCATCCTCAATCCTGGTTTTTCATCTTTCTGTGAATACTGAGAAATTCATCCTGATTTTTGACCCCAGCCCATGAGGGCTAATAATACTGCTTGACATTTCCCTTGATGTACTTGAGATTAAAAAATGAACATCTTTCAGCAGCAGGGCCTCATACTGGTTTACCTTCTTGTTCACTGGGTCAAGAGGGCAGCCTTTACTCTCCTTGGTGACCCTCGGCTTCTTGGCAAATCTCTCAGCCTGAAGAAGCCACTCACCAAATTCCTCACCAGTGGGTGCAAGTCCAAAACACCATGCATGTTCAAGTCACAGGGTGAGACACACTGCATTCAACTTTTTCTCTAGAGAATTCCAGATGCTAAAGGCTGTTTTTCCCAAGAAATGGATGAAATGAATTAAATGGGATGAGATGGATTTTTTAAAAGTAATTTTGTTATTTGGGGAAGGGGGGTTAGGTCTCAAATTCTGCCTCAAGAACTTCCTCTTTGGATGATCCCAAACAGATCAATTTCCATCTCTTGCACTTATTTGTAAAAGTAAAAAGGTGCCTTAGGGGATCTCTAAAATCCCTTAAGGTCAAAATATCTGATTTTAGGATCTAGACGATCCCATTAGAACATTCTATAGGTAATGCCCAATGCCTTCTCTTGATGTCCTTGTACTAGCCATCCAGTATTGATTTATCCAGGTTGCCATATTCTCAGAAACAAAGTCAGGAGTAAGGCAACATGTATAAGAGCTAATGCCTCACCTCTGCTAGAGAAGCCAAGGTTTTCCATTCCACTCATTGGCTAGCTCTTTCAAAAGCTCAACCAATTGGTAGAAGCATATGGTCCATATTCAGGAAACAAAGGCCCTGCTTTTTGATGTCTGATCATGTCATTCCTCAGCTCAAGACCCTTCAATGGCTCTCCTTTGCACATAAATGGATCTACAGAACAGAGAGAGGTGATTAAATGTGCAATGGAGAGCCAATGAATTTTTGAACCAAATTGAACAATGCCCCCCCCCCCTTTCCATTCTTTGGCAGGTAGGTGATTCGTGGATAGAGTGCTGGGCCTGATATCAAGAAAATCTAAGTTCAAATCAAGCTTCAAACACTTCCCAGCTGTGTGACTTTACCTGTTTCAGATTCCTTAATGCAGATAATGAAACATCTCTCTTTCAGGATTGTTGTGGAGAAAATGGGAGATGTTTGTAAAGCATTTAACACATATAGTTGGCACTTCATAAATCCTTCCTTCTCCATCCTATCTACCTCTTTGTATCTCTATTGTCCTAAGGTCTTAGCTGATAGCAGGCTAAAATTGACATGGATCAGTCCTGGTTCCTATGACTATTTTGACTTCCATGGCCATTGGGGGAAAAAAAATCTCCAGCAACTCTCCTAAGCTTCCCAAAGTCTTTAGGATCCATGATTGGTGTCACTGGCAGTGGGATTCTTATAGTATTTAAAGGCCTGCTTTTTAGAACAATTAACAAGTTTGTGGTTGAATATGAAGTATGGTTAATACCAGGCACAACAATTGATTTTATTTCTATGGTGCTTCCAACATAGGATTTCATTTGGTCATTATCAAAGACCCGTGAGACAGAAAATGCTGGCGTCATCACCGATCCCTGCTTATATATGAGGAAGCTAGGGCTCAGAAGGTCAGTGACTTGACTAGTCTCAAACAGCTAATAATCATTTAGAAGTGGGATTTCTGTTGAATACTCAGAGCTTCCAAGTCCATGGTATCCATGACACCAGGTTACTGAAGAAAATGCCTAAAGATCTCTGAAGAGTCAAATATGATTATCTTCGACAGATTGAGTGAGTGAAAGGGCCAATCATCAAAAGCCAAGCTAGACACAATGGAGCAGTGTTGAGAAATGGAGATGTCCTGGGGGATTGTGAAGCCTTCCTTGGTCATTCCAGCTGGAAGATATTTTCCCCATATACACAGTGATTTATTTCATATTTAAATGTCATCAGCTTCTGATTGTTTTTATATATCCTCCTAGTGCCATTCTTCATTATATGCATGTGGAACAAGGCTGGAATTTATCAGATGTTCCAGCTTTGGAGGAGAGACAGAGAGAAAAGAGAAAGAGAGAGGCAGAAAGAGACAGATAGAGACAGAGAGATTCAGAGAGAGGGAAAGAAACAGAGACAGAGAGAAGAAAAAGGGAGAGAGAAAGAGATTTATTTTCTCTTTAAGAGAAGAGAGACAGAGAAAAAGAGAAAGGAAGAGAGAGGGGGGAAGAGAAGGAAAGGGTCTCGGAGAAAGAGAGGGAGGGAGAGAAAGAAAGAGACACACAGAGAGACAGAGACAGGGAGGCTCTCAGGAGATGTTGTATCCCCACAGTAATTGTCTGATATGAGATTTGAACCTTGGACTTCCTCACTCTAAGTCTAGGTCCTATCTATTAAAATTTGTGATCCTGTGACATTAACATTTAAAGGGTTTAAACATGAAAGAGGAATTATATTTATTTTGTTGGTCACAGAAGGCAGAACTCTGAATGGAACTTTGACAAAGATGTGCTGTAGACTGACAGGATAGGAACACATGACATACCCATGTTGGCCATGTACCACCTACTGTTGGAAGACTCATCCAATTAGGGTGACGCCTGTCTCTAGTGCCATTCAGAACATGTCTCTCCTATGAGCATTAGACACATGGTAGGAGTTTAAAAAGAGAAGGAAGATTCTGAAGGAAATTGGGACTTCTCCAACCAGCATAAATGGATGGAGGGCATGAGGGACATCATAGAGATTTATGACACCTGCTTTCTCCTCAAGAAGCCTCTGGTCTTCTTCAACCCCAACTGGATTTCAGAATCACAGCCTCCCAGAGCTAGAATGGAGACCAGAGGGAAGTTAATCCAACTCTACCTTAGTGGGAATCTCTTCTACAGAATCCCCAGAAATTGGCCATCCCATCTGTGCTTGAAGAATCCAGTGGAAGGGAGCTTACCACTGGCCAGACTGGCCCATTCTGCTGATGAGCGGCTCTGATTGTGATGATATTTTTACTCATCTCTCTGTGTGCCCTATCCCTTCTGAGAAACCTGATTCTAAATCTTCATGGTCTTTTTTGGTTGATGACTCGTCTTGGGGCATCTTGACCTTGGTTGGAGTTTCTATTCCAGTTATCTCCTTTGATATGCCTTAGCCCAAAGATTTTAGCCTCTGGCTCTGTTAGTTCTGCCCTCATTGCAATGGAGGCGGAAGATAGGTTAGCTTGAAAGTCACCATCACAGTGGTTCTTCCACAGTGACTAGCAACAGCCTCCTTCTCAGAGAGGAACTGGCTGGATCCACACGTTCCGGGCACTGGACCAAGGCAGGGCATCTGTCAAGTCATTTACATGCCATTAGGGGTGTGATGTGGCACGTTTTTGTTGACAAAGGCTTGTCTCCTGCAGACCTTCCCGCCACCACCATTGACTTCTTTCCAAAAGCATGGACGCTGCTGCCTTATGATCCAGCTGGCATGACTGAAGCACACATTAGCCCCTCGATCAAGACCATAAATCACATAGTGGTCCTCTTTCTCTGTGGAACCCTTGGGGGAGGGCAGAGGGCAGTGGGCAGTTCAACCAAGAGGTAGGATGTCAGGTCTAGGTGACCAACTCCAAGAGCAGAGCCCCAGACTCCCAGATGTTCAGTTATGTCTCTGTTACAGGAAACTGATGATCATCCTTGAGTCTCATGCAGGCAAAGGAAGCATATGTTTCATCTCGTCCAGTCCTCTGTGTTGGGCTTTTCCATTAGTGCAGAAACTCACTGTGCCTTCGTGCTCAGCTAGCGGTGACGATCCCACTGTTTTTGGGATTAGCCCAACTCAAGATGACTTTCTCAAAGTTATTTTTTTTTCAAAGAAAAGTAGAACTAACAAATTATCTATGGTGCAGGATATTAGCCTACAAGTATAGGTATGGACAACAGTCTAGGATCCATTGTGTGATTTGGCGCCAAGAGCAGAGCCTATGTTATACACTTCCATATGTAACCTAGAATCTCTATGTTAGAAAACACCTCAGGGGACATCCAGCCCAAGGAGTTTCCAACTAAGAATCAATTCCCTCTGCAACATTCCTTACAAAGAGTCATCTAGCCTCTATTGAGGACCCTCAATGTTACAATGCTCACCACTTTCACAAAAAGTCTCTTCTTCCTTGGGTACACACAAATTTTTAACAAGTTGGGCCCATTTCTATCTCTTGGCAACTGTTTCTACCACTCCTAATTCTTCCTTCTGGAGATACTTGGACAGAAACATCATGTCCCCTCTGGGCCTCCTCTGCTCTTGGCTCCACATCTTCCACTACCTTTGACAAATCCCCACTGGGCATGGACTATTCCATTACTCTGGTCATCATTCTCTGGTCATCCTCCCAATCATGAATTTTCTTCCTAAAATGTGTCATGTAGAACTAAACATAGTCCATGAGATAATAGTCTGACTAAGACAAAATTCAGAGGGACCCTCATTTCCTTTTTTCTGGAATTTCTGCTTTTCTGAAGACTGCCCAAGAGGGAAGGAGCTTTTTTGTTTATTATTTCACACGCTGACTCACATTGAACTTGTGGTCTATTAAAACCCCCAAGTCTTTCTCACAGGGATCCTTATTTATGCATATCTTTCTTTCTCATTATTTCTGAAGGTGATCTTTATAACTGGAAGGTAGGGCCAATATATTAGCCGTTCCTTCTCCATTTGTGTCATTTACACATTTCATAAGCATTCCTCACATGTTTTGGTCCAAGTCATCGACAAGAATGTTTATTCCTGGAGTTCTCTCCTGGAGCTCAACCTGTGCCCCCTCCAAGCTGACATCTAGTCATTAGTTACTGTTCTTTTTGTCTGTTCTGTCCATCAGGATTGAATCCACTTAACTATACTCTCATCTAGGTATAATGAAAAATTGATTTTTAACTGAAGGCAACTTAAATTCTCTTTGGGATTTTTTTTGGAGGAGTTAGAGAGCTCAAATTTGCACATTTCCCTTTCCTAAAATCTCCTTGCTCCTGTATCTTTCACAGGTCAGACCTTGGAGAGCCATCAACCTATGGAAGGTGACTCTTGAAAAGTTGTTGGGAAGTGGACAGTTGATGGGGACTTTCTCCCTACCCAGACTGTAGAGTCCCTGGGTGGGGAAAAGGCAGTTGCTTATAGCTAAAGGACTGGGCATGGGACATTTCATCTCACCTAGCTGGAAGAGATCTAATTCTGTATCTCCTCTAATCAAATATAATTGGCTACTTCCTATTGATTATGGAATAAAGTTTATACTCCTTAGCCTGCATTTGAAGCCTTCCAAAATCTGATGCCATTGTGGCTTTCCAAACTTCTAGTCTCCCCTCCACATAACAAATTAGATGGCTCTCTGCCCCAGGAACATCCTTACGTGCTTTTCTTTGTAACTAAAGTCTTCAGCCTCGAGTACCTGACAAAACTGTGTATATCTTTCGATGTCCATCTTGAGGAAGGCTTCTTTTATGTTCTCAGCCTTTTCTCTCACAGTTTGTGGATCACTGTATTTGCTCCAATCTGATGCCCTCATATGTTATCATGTTATCCATGTACATATCTTATGCTACTGTGAGACTGTAAGCTCCCTGAGAACAGGTCCTGGACCTTATCTCTCTTTTGTATCTCCTTTGCCCCTGTTACTCATGATAGGTGCTTAACAGGCATTGAATTAAATTGTTACAGTAATCAATATTTCATTGTCATAATACATCCCTCCTCACATTTCCCATAGGACTTTGTCAATATTCATCTGGCTCTCTCTTATATCCTTATTATTTGCATATTTATCCTTCCCCAATTCTATTAGATCAAAGTTCCTTGAATTTAGTTTCTGGGTATTATCTAGTTTGTATATTAATCCTAAACCTAAATTCATATTGGGTTGTGCATATTGGATTGGTGTTTAATCAAGGATTATTGAATGAATCAGTGAATAACCTCAGGTGCCACACATGGGATGGAAGATACTGTCTGAGCCCATCTGGAAAGGTCAGCAAAGGACTTGGAAGATGGGACAGCAAGTGATCCCAGTATATCATAAGTTTGGTTCTTATTCCTTCCTTGGAAAGTTAGCTCTTCATCTGGGATCAGGTACTCCCTGCCCAATCACCCTCAAATCCTCACCTCAGCAGCCTTCCCTCTGTAAAAAAATAACTGTGTGGTGTGCATTCCATGGATAATCAGGCAGAACAGTGATTGTACTCATTACTCGGTGGTCACTTTGTCCCTAATGACAGGATGGGCATCTATTCCAACACAATAACGCTTCTCAGAGGAGTCATTAGCTTTGATCTTCAATGAGGCATAGGGAACACAAGCTTGGAAGATGAAAACACAGAGGCATTTCAGGATGGACTGATGTTTTGGAAGGATGTTAGTGTCATTTGTAAAACTGGGAAACTGAGCATCAATGGCTAGGCACTTCAAAAAATGAGACTATTTTGTGCACAACAGTCATAGGAAGTGCTCAGTCATTCTGTGCTCAAAAGCCTCCTGTGATGGGGAGCTCACTAGCTTCCGAGGTGCCCATTCTATTTTGTTCAGTTCTAGTAACATTTTCTTTATGAAGAACTGAAATCTACTTTTCCTTCTTTCTCCCAATTTTTCCTGCTGCTTCTTATCCTGCCAGAGGGATCGAATGGATCAGGTGGGTGGTATTGTGGATTGGGAACTAGTTTTGGAGTCGAGAACAATTGAATTTGAATCTTGCCTTAGATACTTATTAGATGTATGGCCCTGGCTAAGTCAGGTAGACTTTCTCAGCCACAATTTCCTCCCCATAAAATGTCACTACTTAGAGCAAATATCTTAAGATTGTTGTATCAAATGAGATAATACATTGAAAAGTACTTTGCAAACCTTTGAGTGCTATATAAATGTGAATTAACATGATCATCTTATTACTGCCGAGTGGGCTGATTGTCAAAGGCTTTTGCACACTGGAATCATTGTCAATAGATGACTTTGTGATAATCAGTCAGCAAACATTTATCAAGCTCTTACTATATGCCAGGCACTGTGCTAAGTGCTGGATAAAGACTCACTCTTTTCTGATTTTTCAAAGCTGTCTGACATATTATTTCATTTGAATTTCCTAGCACTCATAGGAGGCTGGTGGAGGAATTGTACCCATTTTGCAGTTGCAATAATTAAAGACAACACGGATGAAGTGACTCTCTCTAATTTGCATGGCTACCAAGTGGTGGGGTTTATAATACTATCACCACTTCCTTGAAGATTCCTGTAATCATGATAACCAGAAATGATCTGTTCCTTGCCAGGTATGGAGTTCATACCTCTCTCAGGCACTTAATCACATTTTATCTTCCTTATTGGACTGTGGGTGGCAGAGACTGTTTTTCTTCATCTTTGTATTTTCCTTACTCCCCCAGCACTGGTCATGGTTGACACCTTGGTATATAATCCTGATCATGAATAGGTCTGTCTGGGTGACTTCTGAGGAGTTTTTGGAGAGGGAATCATGGTGGTGAAGGGATTGGAACAAGCATTTCTTATGTGCTTACTGTGCTACGTGCTTTACAAATATTATCTCATTTGGTCTTCACATCAATCTTGAGAGGTAGATGCTACCATTAATACAGAGGAAAGAGTCGGGCATCAGTATCAGAACATCCAAGTTGCTATTCTACTTTTGCTCCTCAGGCCACTCAACTTCTCCATGTCTCAGTTTCCTTATTTGTAAAATCAGTGGATTGAACTAGATGGTCACTGAGTGCCCTTCAACTATAATCTAGCAACATTCCCTTACAATCCTAGACGTAAAGAATATTTGTTCTGGAAATGACCTAAGAGGTCACTGAAGCTAATGGATGTACATCCATTTTTTTTATTCTTTTGAAATTTTTTTTTAATCCTTTAAAAAATTTTTTTTATCCTTTTGAGGATTTTAATCCTTTGAGAATGAATGAATCCATTCACTCATATATTCATTTAGGGATCCATGATGTATGTCATTATTGTAGGCAGCCTTTCCACAGACATTAATAACCTTCCCACAAATGAATCGATATTATTGGTGAGCCTTGTGGTCAAAACCCATGGTGGTCACTCCTCTGGTGATAAATCTTTATGACTTTAGGTGGGTTGATCTTGAGTAGCATACTTATAGGTCAACAGATGGACATCCTATTCATCTTGTTTGGATTTATTAGAGTTTCTCAACCAATGACCCAGTTTTTGTGGTCATTGGTCAACTCCATGAAAAAGAATGATGATCAAGATGTTATTTAGCATATGAGGCATTGTATCCAACATTTGCTGGATTTTAATGAATTTTAAAATCTCCCTTAGAAGAGGATCAATATGGAGAAATTCAAAATGAACATCTCAGATTCTGTGTGCATATTCCTAGTTAGAGACTAGGGAATACTGGTGATTACCTCTCAAGAATCTCTTTTGGGAAATGACTATTGATTCAGATTGTGGGTAGGTACTAACTCTCAGTATCATAAGCTACTCAAATCTGTGGTTACCCAAGGTCACCCAAAGTCAAGGAAAGTGTGAGTGTGTGTGTGTGTGTGTGTGTGTGTGTGTGTGTGCATACTAAATGCATGTGTAGACTTTATATTGTTACCTACAGATGGACGCAGAAGTCCATTGGAATTAGTTCTTTATCAAAACCTCTTCCAGTCTTCTTTGTGGGAGATTAGGAAGCTGTTCTCCATAAAGCCCAATGAGGCTTACTTTCAGTAAATATGTGATGATGGACGAGAGTTAAAGATGATCCCCAAAGCTTTCAGCCCATGGGAAAGGCATCAAAGTTAAAAAAGCTTCGGAGAATTTAATCTCCAATTGAAAGAAGGCAGAATTCAGGCTAATTAGATTCTATTCCAAATTTCAAACAATCATGTATCAATTAATGGACCATAAGAGGAGACAGGTTACTACTCATTTACTCATCTTTAATTTGAACATCGGAAGAGATAATCACTTCCCCACATGGCTGTTTTGAGAAAAATCACATTTTACAAGGATGATTACATTGATGAGGGATTTTTCTTTTTGGCCACATGTTATCTCCATTCTGTAACAATTAGCCTGTCCTAATAATAATCCCATTAATAATACCTTCGGTTGTTGTGTCCTTCTAAGTAATTTGAACAGACAAGCATATCTGGCCTCTACTTCTGGCATGGAGTAATTGATTAGAAGAAAGCATGATGTAATAGAAAATTAAAATATACACACATGCATATAGATTTATATATGTGTATATATGTGCATGTATGTATGTGCTTATAGATATGTACACACATGTATGTATATGTAAGTATGTATATATGTATATACACACAATACACACACATATACAATTTAAAGCTACCAGGCTCTACATCAATTTAATTAAACTCCAATTCATTTCCATTTCCATTTATCAAGACTCTATATGCTCTGTCTTCAAGTACCTTATAATCTATTGAACAATATAGGGACATATACAATTACTACAGAAATCAGAATGTTCTAAAGTCCATAGGAAAGATACAAGTGGAAGTGGATTTAAATGGAGAGTTCAGTCTAGCTGGAAGTATCAGGAGATCACAGGATCTAAAAAGAATTATTGATGGGATACGGAAAACAAGATGGAGAGAAGGCAGAGATGCTCAGTTTTTCTCTCTTGTTATCTCTGCCAAAGAGAAGAGTGAAACAGAAGGAATAAATGTGGCAAAAAGGCAGTTGAAAACCAAAAGGAGTAAGCAATTAATAAGAAAATTGAAGAGCAGTGAAGTGGTACCATAGTGCACAGAGCACTGGGTCTGGAGTCAAGAAGGCCTGAGTTCAAATATGGCCTCAGATACTTAATAGCTATGTGACTCTGAGCAAGTCCCAGAACTCTGTTTTCCTCAGTTTCCTTATCTTTAAGATGAACTGGAGAAGGAAATGGCAAACCTCTCCAGTGTCTTTGCCAAGAAAACCCCAAATGGGGTCACAGAGAATTGGACATAATTGAAAATAATTGAACAAAACAATAAAAAGAGAATAGGGAAGTTTGGCCTCCATGAGTTAAAGTCCCCTGCCCAGATGCACCATTTCCTTCAGTACTGAAACTATTTGAGGGAATGACAGGACTGAGCCTCTGTCAATGAACTTTGAAAGGCCATGGAAAATGATGGAAGTGCTGACAGACTAGAAAATGGAAGAGTGTCTCTTTTTCCAAAAAAGGGAAGAAAATAGAATCTGCAGCCTAGAGGCCAGTGAGCTTGACTTTCAATTCTAGAAGTAATTCTGGAAAAGATGAATAAAGAGATAGCTTGTAAACATCTAGGAGAGAGTGTTTTTCTTGCTAAGAGACAGCACAGCTTCATTAAGAGCAGGCCACAAGAGGAGGATATTAGGGATTTGCTTTTCTAGTTTTGGCTGGAGGACAAATTATCTTGTTCTTTTGGAAAAGTTGGAGATGTGAGCTAGGTGATACAAGGACACTTGCATCTGGCTGGATGGCTGGACTACAGCCTAATCATTAAGTGATTACATATCAGATGGAAGGGGGTCTTCAGTAGGATGCCATAAAGGTCTGTGCTTGGTCTCATGATTTTTCATCTTTTCATTAAGGATTTAGAACCTGTAGAATGTAAAGTCATTGGGAATAGTGAAGAGTTCATTCTTTGTACTCTTATCCACAGCAGCTGGCAGAGTGCCCTGTGCATAAGAGGTGTTTAGTAAATACTTGTTGATTGATTGGATAAAGACACAGCTGATATGCTATCAAATGTGAACGTGACATAAAACTGGAAGGAATATATTTTTGGATAGTGAGGATCCATAGAGATCTTGGGAGTTAAATTCTCAGACTTTTTGGCCTCAGGACCCCTTTATGTTCTTAAAAGTTGTTGAGCAATGAGGGGATCCAAGGCAATTCCAACAGACTTGTGATGGAAAGTGCCATCCACATCATCTAAGGAGACTGACTGTGGAGCAAAACATAGTATTTTCACCGTTTTTGTTGTTTGTTTTTTTCTTTCTTGTGCTTTTCCCCTTTTGATCTGATTTTTCTTGCACAGCATGATGAATATGGGAAATATGTTTAGAAAAATTGCACATGTTTAACCTATATGGGATTGCTTGCTGTCTTGGGGAAAGGGAGGTAGAAGAAAGGGGGAAAATTTTGGAACACAAAATTTTACACAGGTGAATGTTGGAAACTATCTTTGCATGTATTTGAAAAAAATACTATTAAAATTTTTTTAAAAGTTAAGGATCCTCTCAAGAGCTTTGTTTATGTAGATTATATCATGTTATCACATTGAAAACCAAATATTTTAACATTATCATGAAAATAGCTTTGACTCAAAGACCTAGAGGAGTCTCCAGGACCTAAATGGGTCCCTAGATCAGCACTTTGAGAACCACTGGTCTAGAACATTGGGAAATAAATAAAATAACATAAATTCAATGAGAATGTAAACTTTTAATCTGATTAAAAAAAAACTCTTTTACAAGTACACAATGGGCGAAGACTCAGTTAGATAATGACTTGTTTGAAAAAGGACTAGGAGCCTTAAGCTAAATAAGCTAGATGGTACAGTGGATAGAGCACTAGACCTGAAGTTCAAAAGACTTCAAATTTTACCTCATACACTTACTAGCTACCTGAGCCTGGGCAAATAGTTTAACCTTGTTTGCCTCAGTTCCTCATCTTTAAAATGAGATAGAGAAGGAAATGGCAAACCACTCCAGTATCCCTGCCAAGAAAACCCCAAATGGGATTACAAAAAGTCAGACATGATTGAAATGACTGAATAACAAGAAAGCTTGATGTAAGCTGACAGTGAGATGTAGCATCTAAGAAAGACAAGGAAATCTTGGGCTAATTAAGAGACATACAATATCTAGGAAGAGGAAACTGAATGTCCCTCTCCATTTTTTTCATGGTCAGACAAATCTGGCTATTGAATTCTGGAAATGATATGGTGGGAAGGACACTGATTAGTGGGAGATCAACCTAAGAAAGGCTACCAATATTATGAAGGGATCAAGTTTGTGCCATCTGAGCATCTAGTGAAAACTGGGAATATTTAGCCTGGACAAGAAAAGACAGAAGACTCATAATGTCTATCTTCAAGAATTTGATTTTATTTGATCCTAAGGGCACAATCTGGAACAATTCAGATAATGGGCAAATTGCAAGAAATCAATTTGAACTTAAAGTCAGGAAAACTTTCTAATAACTTGAGCTACTCCAAAATAAGAGGAGTCATAATAGTGAATTCTTACTTCTTGGTCTTCAATGGAGAACTGCTTCTCAGGTGCCTTGTAATAGAAGTTCCTGCTCAGGTATAAGTTGGACTCAATGGGCTTTGAAGTGTTTTGTTCTGTCATTCTGCCAATCTCTGACCTGTGTTTGAAGGATGCTTCTCCTGCTTGCTGCCTGTATAACCCTGGGCTAACCTAAGATCTTTGAACTATAGTTTCCTTGTCTAGGAAATGAGGATCACTGTGTCTATCCTGCCCATGTCAGCCTTAAAATGTTTTTGAAATAGCAGCTTTTAGTATTATTATGTGAAGGGAGTCAATTCATTGTGGACCAATGGAGGAAATACACAGAAATGGGAGACAAGGTGATTGGACTGGTTTGGTCGAAGATTAGAATTGATGAAAAGGGAATTGTGAATTATAGAGTTTCCACACTAGGTAAAGCCTAGTATGCTAAAATAAAGAATTTGCATTTTGTCCTTTGGGGAATGGGGAGACAGTGAAAGTTTTTGTTTTGTTTTGTTTTGTTTTCGAGGAGGTGAAATTCTTGGTCAGAACTATCCCTTAGGGATATTGCTGCATCAGGATACAAACGATGAGGAAAGAAGTTTGGATCCAGGATGAATAGTTAAGAGGCTGATATAAAAATGAAGGGGGATGACAAATAAGTCTGGAACAAGGGCCTTGATCATGGAAAGGAAACTGGGTTTGAGAACAGCCATTTTCACTAACTCTTCATGTAATTTTGGACAAATCACTTCTCCATTTGGACCCATTTTCTCCTCTGTTTAACTAGAGGGTTGGACTATAGGCTCTCCAAGGTCCCTCCCTGCCCTAACACACAATAGGGGCCTTGTAAATGGCTGGGCACATGGACTGAATGATCTTTTCTCCAACTAGAACCGATACCTTTGTCAAACCCTGGCATGTAGGGAGTTGATGACTTCTGACCTGACCCCTGTCATCGTCCATGGTGACAGCAGACTAGAGTAGGAAAACTAAGGAAGGAAAATACAATCCAGACATAAAGCTGATAAAATCACTATTAGGCTACACTTCCCTCAGAAATAATCTTTTCTAACATTTGGCACTTGGTCAGCTATCAATACGGTGTTTGAACATGAACATGTGGCTATATTCATTTTGCCATCATGGAGCAGTCTGTAAGTCAAGAAGTAGTTTTAGATTGTCTATTCTATTCTAGGTACTAGAAACATGGCAGGCAAAAACAAGGTCTTCATCCTCAAGGAGCTCACAATCCAATGTGAGAGATAACATGACTAGGTGTGTATACAGTAATATTGAATAGATGGAAAGTCATCTAAGAAGACAAGGCACTCTTAAAGGAGTGAGACAGGAAAAGATTTCTGCAGAAGGTAGTATTGGAGCTATCATGAAGGAAGCCAGGGAAGATTTTAAAAAAGAAGAAAAATGGGCTAGTTTGGGAGGTATTTGTTGTCCATTCATCAAAAGACTTCAAGGGAGGCTGGGTGACTGTGGCCAGGCAGGCTGAGGAGGGAATTCCTACTCTGATATGGGGTGTACTTGATGAACTACGGATAGAGTCCCTTTCAGCTCTAAGGTTCTAGGATTCTAGGATTGGAAAATTGGTTTGTTTTTTTATGGGAAGGAGTTCATGTTCCTGCACTGATCAAGCTTTGCCTCCCTTGTAATTGCTTCAATGGTCTAATGTACCTGCAAAGTGGGCACCTGTGAGGGAACCTCCCCTCACCCCCACATTTGTCACCAATGCATCTGACTTTGATCTCTGTAGCTGAGTATACTCCTTGTTCATCTTTCCCAAGAGGGGAGCCAACCAAAATGCTGTCCTGTCTGTCCACCCACAAATTTGATATATTCATGACAGATTCTCCCACGTGGAGTCCAGTGGGAGGGGAAGGTGGTCAAGGGTAGCTACCTAGTTTTGTTAAAATGTAATTAGAGGAGGCAGTGATAAATGGAGATATGAAAAATGGATTTAAGAACAAGTGGCTTGGAAAGAAATGAGATTTATGTTTATCTCATCTTTGCAAACTATCCATATTCTGGCAGAACAAATTCTACAGAATAGAAAGTGAGATGTTCTCTGGGAAGAAAGATCTCTTCAATGATGATAAACCTTTTTCAATAACTGCCTTTTCAAAATCATCAATTTTCTTTTATGTTTATTCCATGTGTTTCTTTAAGAGATGTGAAAAATGGGAGCCATACCTTTGTGTGTGAAAGTTTTTAGACCTTGTCATAAAAGCATTTGCTCTCAGTTAGTAATGATGGAGGAAGAGATGTCATTGAATCTTTCCAAGAGATTAACTATGTTAATCATGACCTCCCCTTCCCCTAACTCTTCCTCCCATAATTTTCTTTTCTCTAGGCTGAATGGCTCTAATTCCTGCAACTAATTATCATCACAGTAGTAAGTAGGCTTCTTGAGAACAGGGGATTTTTCTCTCTCCAATTTTTGGGTTTTACACCTCTAATACAATGTGTGGGACACAGTAGGTATTTATTAAAAACTTGAGGAATTTAGTTGAGTTGAATGTCATGATCTCTAGCCTTCTAGCTATCCTCTTGACCCACCCACAATTATCAATGTCTTTTCTAAAATATGATATCCAAAACCCAACAAAAAATCCAATTATGGCCTGGCATGTGAGCAGTACTTAGAGTAAGACTCCCATCTCCCTAAATTGTGGTCACCAGGCTCCCCTCAATTCAGACTACAGCCAGCTTGTCATTAGCTAGGCACTATTTAGGTAAGTCACCAAGAGGCTAGCTGCTAGTACAAGACTTTGAAACATAAAATAGACAGATAAAGAGGCCTCTATGGGTCCTCTTTCTACATTGTAGCTTATAGTTTTGGATTAAGAAATCAATGGGACCAATAGCTTATTAGATCCACAGGGAGCCTCCCAGATATATAATATGAATCTTTTTTTTCCTCCAAGAAGATAGTTATAAGGTCATGTGTGTGTGTGTGTGTGCAGAAAAATAAAAAGTGAAAATGAGTATACACACATGCAGGCATGTATGTATATATGTGTGTGTGTTTGCATGTGTATATATACAGTGTAAATATGTATCTATACACATATACCTTAGTGTATGTATATATGCAGTATATATATATATGTGTGTGTGTGTGTGTGTGTGTGTGTGCAGTTAGGAAATAAGTGGTTGCCAACATGAGAATAATTGCCTAATTGGCTGAATGATTGATGACTTGTTAGGTGTAAGGCTAAAACCAAGATCACAAGAAAAGTAAGGTTATAGATGGAAAGACACTTGGTTCAATTATAATAGCCCCATCAAAACAATATTAACATAAAATGAGAAGTGGATAAAGGAAAAATTTGGTGAATATCCTTATTTCTTATAGATATCTAATTGATGCATATCAGTTGCAAGCATTCCCCCAAAGCTCAGAAATGAGACTGGGCAGCAAACTTGTTTTCTCCTTGCCTAGGACAAAGTCTTGACAGTCAAAGGTACCACTGATTTAACACATAAGATCATTTATAAAATGAGAAGGCATTTGTTAAGCATTTTATATGTTTATATGTTCTCTATGTAAATGTCCTTTATCATCATCATCATCATCATCATCATCATCATCATCATTTATGGAACAAAACCCACAATCTCAGAATCCAAAGGGACCAATTTGACACATGATTATATCTGTGCACATTGTTTTTCCTCAAAGAATGTAAGCAACTTGAGGGAAGAGACTGTTTCATTTTTGTTATCACATCCGTCACCTAGCACTTAGCACCTAGGACAGTGCTCGATTCACAGAAGGCATTTCATAAATATTGTTGTTTGATTGGCTGGCCATTGAATCTAACCTGTCTCTAAAAACAGATCCCCTATACAACATACCTGATGACTAGTGTTGTCTACGGCCCTATAGTAAAAGGAAACTTACTGGTGCTAGAGGCTGTCCATTCCATTTGGGGACTGCTCTCTTTGTTAGGAAGCTTTTCCTTTCATCAAAACTAAATGATCCTCTTTGTACCTTTCACTTATTGTCCCTTGAAGCCCAACAGAACGAGTCTGATCTCTTTTGTGGTAACAGCTGTTTAAATATTTGAAAATAGTCTCAGGTGCCCCCGAGTCTTCTCTAGGTTTAACAGTTTTGGTTCCTTAAATCAGTTTTTCTCTAATATGAACTTAAGGTTTTCCCTATTCTTTCTGGTTGCCCTCTTTTGGATATCCTTCAGGTTATGAATGTCATCTTTAAAAAAGCCTTATCTAGAATAGAGATATAGTGTAGATATCTCTACACTTGTGGATGGATAGCTGAATTTGGTAAGAAAAATCTGAGTTATTTCTGATAAATCCTCCTTTCTGGTAAATATTGAATGTGTCACCATAGGTAAGTCACTTAACTTTTCAGTACTGCAGATCCTCTCTAAGGTTATAGATTGCAGAAAAGACATTGACCTGCATAAGTGAAAGGGGTTTCCTCATATGGGAGTGACATACACCATTGAAATCAGATGCTCAATGAGCAGCTAGGTAAATCAGTGCATAAAGTGTCAGATCTAATTCAGGAAGCCCTGAGTTCAAATCTGACCTCAGACACTTATTTGCTGTATGACCTGGGTAAGTCGCTTAGCCTAAGTAGAGATAATAGTGCTTCCCTCCCTGGGATGTTGTGAGAACTAAATGAAATCATATCTGTAAAGCACTTGTACTGGTACATAGTAGATGCTTAATAAATGCTGGTTCCCTCCCCTGCCTGTTATACAGAAGGATTTTTTATTTCAATACCCTGTGTGTTATATATGTTTCTTAATATAATCTAAGATCGTGTATATATATATATATATATATATATTTCACATTTATATATCTATATATACATATATATATATACACACAGAAATGCACACAAATATATGCATATACCAGCATATAATAGGTGCTTAATAAATGCTGGTTCCTTCCTCTGTCTGTTATCCAGAAGGATTTTTTATTTCAATACTCTGCATATCATATATCCTTAATATAATTTAATATCATTTATGTGTATATATATATATATACACACAAATATACACAGATGCATGCATATTGACTCCTTATCACATATGATATATTGACTCACTTATAGATTAGTCCTATTGGGTTAGATGTCTACCTATGTGACCCCCATCTTGTAAATGTGAAGTCAATCTTTAGAACCCAAGAGCAGAACCTAATTTTTATTCAATTTTATTTGAACAGATTTAGAGGATAATCCAGCCTGCTGAGATAGTGATGGATCCTGATTCTGACATCCACATGTTATTTATCCCTCACAGCTTTGTGTCATCAAGGAATCTGATAAACATGTCATCTCTGCCTTCATCCAAGGCATTGATGAAAATATGAAACAACATAGGGTCAAGCTTAAAGATCTTCTTTTAAGATAACACCAAACCAGTAATGATAGATCTTTGGTCGTGCCATTTTACCTGGTTCAAATGCATCTAGCTATTCCAGCCCACTTTTCTCCATCTTTTATGCAAAAATTTAACAGGAAACTTTGGAAAATACTTTTCCAAATTTAGATAAATTTATAACTATAGAATTCTTTTGATATACCAGTTTATTTCAAAATGGAAATAAGGCTAGCCTAATCTGTTTGGTTCTGGAGGAAGTTACCTTGGTTTTCTTCCACTCTTTTGTTTTCTTTCTTAATAAGGATATTCCAGGATCATGACAGAAATAAAAGTCAGGCTCACTGACCAATAGGTTACAGAATCCATTCTTTCTCTTACCATTTTAAAGAAAATCAACATGACATTTACCATTTTCTGTTCTTGCAGTACCATTTTCCCCTTGAAAGTATTTTATTTTTCCAAATACATGTCAAGATAGTTTTCAACATTCATTCTTGTATGATTTTGTGTTCCAAAATTTTCTCTTTCCCTCCCTGTACCTCTCCCACCTCCTCAAGTCAAGGTATCAAGCAATCTGATATAGGTTAAAGATGTTGCAGGACCATTTTCAACTGTAATTTTTCAAATTACACTTGTGCACGGCTAAGTCACAACGTCGGCCAGTTTTGTCATTATCAAACATAGGCGGGATGATTTGGACTCTTTAGGGCAACTAAATATGTTCATACTATCAGTTCTTTATCTCATAGATCCACTTCATGTTATCCATCCTTATTTTGGTATTTTTGAAGCTACAGGTCCTTTTCCTTGGCAAAGAAGAGAGACCCAATATAGGAGTTGAGTAGTTCTTCCTTCCTTCTCTAATCTCTTACTATTAATTTTTCTATCTCAGGTGGTGGTCCTATGTCCTTTCCACAGATATAACTAAAAGTCCTCTTACTCATCCCCTCCATTCTCAGCTAGATTTGGCATTTTCTTTGGTCTAAATTATTGAGAGCCCAGAACATGCAGGATCTCTGGCACTTCCCTTGTGTGGAAACATTTTTATTCTTTCTTCTCCTTGGCTTCTTGAGGCCTGGGGAACAATTTCAGTTTTCATCCATTTTGCTAACCTTTCTGATTTCACAAATACAAGTTTAAAATGTAATGATTAATTAATGAACACAATTAGAAGAGCTCTATTAATAAATGATGGAGATCTAGCTTTATGAAAATGGTCTTTATGTCAGTGTTCATTTGTCTTCTGGGAAAGTGAGGAGGTGTATACTTGTGGTGACAGACATTTCAAGAAAATGGGATGTTGTCTCAGTTCATCACTATATTCTAATGATCCACTTATGGAAGGAGTAGCTATAGAACAAATAGGTATTATAGAGAAACAATCTACTCAAGCCCTTCGTATTTTAGAGATAGAAACTAAGGCTCAGAGAGGAGAGGGGGTCTTGGCCAGGGCTATGTCACTAAGTGGTAAACCTGAGTCAGAATCCCTTTCTTGTTTCTAAACTAGAAGTTTTTAAATGAGAATGAGTCTGGGTGGATGAAGAAGTCTCACCAAATTTAGTAGACAAAATGAAATGGCTTTGGGTCAGATGACAATGAGGTCATGTCTTTTTAATGTTATTTTTAAAATAAATGGCATGCATTAATATAAATTAAATTCAGGAAGTATGGATGAAAGTCTTCTATGTGTATGACACTGTGCCAGGCACCATGGTGAATAAAGAGAATAAGAGTCCTTCTCTTTCCTGGCTTGACAAGATATGTTGACTAATGCAAAGGGCAACTGGTCTGGAGCCAGACAATTAGCAGTCAGTATGTCGTGAGAAGATCCCTTAAATGACAGCATAAGCTTTAGAAAAGGAAAGGTATTTTGTGTTTTATCTTCTGAATAAATTTAATTGGTGCCTTAAAAAAGCCATAGACATTTTCTCACATTGCTCCTCTCCTGAACCCTTCCTTAAAACAAAGAAAAACAGCCAAGTTAAAGCTCTTGACCATGTGTATGACATTGTTAGCACCCACAATGTTCCATGTCTGGAGTGTTAGAAGAGAACACTATCTTGTTTCTTGTCTAAAGGGCTGAGATTGGTCATTTTAATTCCTCAGCACATTGACTGCTTTTTATTCTGCTTTTATTTGTTTTATTTATTGTCTGCTTTCATTCAAAGGAACAAATTCCTTAGGAAATCTGCCTATAACTAGTGCTTCTACTCCCTCTTCCATTGTTAGAACTACTGGATCAATTGTTCTCTTGGTTCTGTGGTCTTTGTTCTCAACCAGATTATATAGGTGTTTTTCTGAGTTTCTCATTGTATCTTATGGCTAAAGATTCTGGTTGGAGTGCCAGACACGGAGCCAGGAAGAACTGAGTTCCAATTTCACCTTTGTTATATCTATCTGTCTACAGGATGGATCTCCTGTATCTTCTCTGTCTTCAGTTTTTTACCTCTAATGTTAGGGTGGTGATGGTTTGAATTAGAGATCTCTATGAATCCTTATATCTCTAAATCCTCTGACACTTACAGTGTTTCATTAAATCCACATATGGCTGTTTGTCCCAGTACTCCTTAATTAATTGATATTTATTTTGTTTCCAGTTTTTATCTACTACAGAAAGGTCTGGCTTGAAATATTGTATATATGGAGACTTTCTATCTTTCAACTTGATGACAAACATGACTAGTAATGTGACTTCAAAGAATATGAAAAGTTTAATGATTGTTTTTTGGCAGAATTTCAAAATGTTTTCTGATACTGAAGAGCTAATTTCACCACCTCACTAACAGACAATATTTGTTGCTGCCTTTCCAGAATTCTTACAAGATCAATGACTCTTATCTTTTATCATCTTAATGCATTGAAAGGTGTTGTTTTAAGATGAGCTTTTCTTATCATTAATGAGTTGATGAATTATTTCATGTAGATATAGGAAGTTTGTAATTTTCCTTTTAAAAATTATTCATACTCTTTGACTACTTATCTGATGAGGGAATATATTTTGTGCAATTTCACCCTTCCTCCATTAGCTTCTCTTCTAGATGCATTGAATTAGCACAAATATGTTTGAATTATATATAATCAAAATGGTCCATTTTGTGTTTTGTGATTATTTCTATTCCTAGATTGATTTTGAATATATCCCGAAACTATAGCTCAGAAAATTACCACTTTTGATTTTCCTCTAGTTCCCCCTCCCTTTATATAATGTGACTTTTTATATTAAAGGCTCATGCATTTTTGGACCTTTGGTGGTTTGTGGTCTAAGTAGCTAGCTGTTCTTTACCTGATTTCTGCAAGCCGTTGTCCAAGCAAGGACCATTGACAGACTTGCTTTCTTGCATTTATCAAATGCTGCACTTCTGTGTCTAGTTCCTTCTGGGTCTTGCCTACTTATTTGGTCCATTGATGTGGTCTGCTTTTTTTTTTTTACACTATAGATATTTCCCCACATCTCCCCTATCCTAAAACCTTCCCTCCAGATTGGTGTCTCTCTGCTCTAACCCATACTACACAGGCACAGACCTCACCAGGTGACTCCCCTACTCTACCCTTCCTTAAAACAAAGAAAAATAGCTAAGTTAAAGTGCCCAGGATTGACTGTATGTGTCAGTGTATGTCACTATTAGCACTCAGAGTGTTCCACCTCTGGAGTGCTAGAGGAGGCACTGCTTCAGTCTCTGGTCTGAGACTGGTCATTACACTTCATCAAGATATTATCTGACTTTTAGTGTTGTTTTTATTTAAAGGGATCAATTCCTTGAGAAATCTGGCTATAACAAGTGCTTCTATTTCTTCTTCTATTGTTAGAGCCATTGGGTCAATGGTTCTTTTGGATGAACCAGGTCATTCAGAAGTTTTTCTGAGTTTCTCATTGTATTTTGTGGCTGAAGATTCTGGATGGACAGAATCCAGGAAGAACTGAGATCAAATTCTACCTTCTCTGCCCTCAGTTTTTTATCTATAATATGGAAGGTTAAATTAGATGGTCTTTATGAGTCTCTCAGGTTTTAAATTCTATGATACTCATATTCTATCCTGATTAGCTGACCTAAATCTTTCCTACCTTTCATGGGTAAACTCTGGGAAATCTGGCTACAATTAGGATTTCTATTTCCATTTCTTCTCCCCTCGCTCTCTTCTAAATCTGAAATTTGGCTTCTGACCTCATATTTCAGATGAATTGGCTCTCTCCAAAGCTACTAACAATTTTTAAATTGCTAAATCGGACAGCCTTTTCTCAGTTCTCATCTTTCTTAACTTCTCTGTAGCCTTTGACATTGTCCAAGCATTCTTATTTTCTGAATATGAATCTCTTGCTACAGGCAGCTAGGTGTCATAGGAGATAGAGCTTTGAGCCTGGAGCTGAGAAGATTGCAGCTTGATCCAACTTTAGACACTTCCTAGCTTTGTAACCCTTCTATCTCACTTTCCTGAACTATAAATGGGGCTAATAGCATTAACCTCCAGAGCTACTGCATGGATCAAATGAGATAATATTTATAGCCCAAATTTGTTGCATATAGCAGGTACTTAATAAATGATTGTTCTATTCTCCACTGTCCAAGAATATTTTTATTCTTCAGGATGTCCAAAGATTTAGCTTGAGCATTTTTCTTCCGGTGAAGATTAAAAACCAAAATAAAACAAAACCCTCCTGGCTGATCGACCTTTTCTGGACATGAGCCGATAGCACTCACCCAACGAGACTGGGATTCAGGCAGGCAGCCCAGCGATGGGCCTGAGTATCTTTATAATTATTGGTTTGCCAAATCATCACAGAATTGTCATGTAATCAAGTCTCAATAGTAGCTGTATTATTGCAATTGACTTCTGACTCTGAGGGTTTGGGATGCTTTTGAAAAACAGAAGATATTTATGGATACACTAATGCCTCAGGATATGAGGAAGTCCAGTGGTTCAGTGAATGAGCCCTTTTCTGGAGATGGGGAGCTCTAGTTTTGACTGCCCCGGAAAGGGGTGTGTGTGTTAATAGGTGCTCTTGGAGAGTAGATGCCCATTAATTGGGGAATGGCAGAATAAGTTGTGGTATATGAAAGTAATGGAATATTACTGTTCTATAAAAATGAACAGGTTGGTTTTAGAAAGACCTGGAAAGATTTACACAAACTGATGTTGAGTGAAACAAGCAGAAACAGGAATCTATTGTACATAGGAATAGCAAGATTGTGCACTGATTAACTATGAAAAACTTGGTTCAATGATCCAAGAAAACCCCAATAAATTTTGAATGGAAAACACCATCTGTATCCAGCGAGAGAACTATGGACACTGAATGTAAATCAACAAATGCTATGTTCATTTCTTTTTCTTTTTCTGTATTTTTCTCTATCATGTTTTTTCCCTTCTGTTCCGAATTTTCTCTCCCAACAAGTCACAAGGACTCTTTTAAAAAATGAATGTACATGTATAACCAGAAAAAAAAATAGATGCTCATGGAAGCAGAATCTAGCAGGATCAGTTTCTCTATATGACATCCGTACTAAGGAGAGAGTGATTTACATAAGGGATCTAATTGTATACATCCAGTTCCTAGCTATGAATGTCTCTGTGATGGACAGAGACTGAAACCTCTGAACCCCAGATGAGCATCTAGCTTGTAAGATGTTCATGCAAGAGAATAACCAAAGACCCAGTGACCATGGTCAGAGAGCTTACTTGTTGCTTGCCATTCCCCAGAGATCCCACCTAAGGATCATAAGGAGCAATCATAAGGAGAAGCAAGAATGGTTTGAATGGCTTGGAAATCTTGATCAGATTCTCAAATAGGATCCAATTTTCTCTCTCCTTCATCCCACAAACATCAATTGCCAAACATAGCATTTCTTTCTTTTTCACCTCTGAATCCTTCCCTCCACTCACATAACTGATCACTTGGTTCGATCCCTTTTTACTTCTTGCTTAGTAGCTTCCAGCTTGGTCTCTCCCTGCTCCCACTCATACCATACAAGCACAGACTTCACCAGGTCACTCCTCTATGTAACTAACTTCATCTTTTTTCCTGTCACCTCTAGGCTGAACTGTAAGCTTCTCTATTCAGCTTTGAAAGTCCTCCAAAACTTGACCTGCATTTATCTTTCCAGCTTTATTCAGTCCATCCGTCAATAAGTATTTATTAGACACTGTGCTCTAGGCACTGTGCTAAGTGCTAGGGACACAAGAAAAGCAAAAGGCATTCCTTGGTTTTAAGTTTAAGGTGAACTTGAGGTAGGGTTCGGTTTGGCAGAGAGAAGATGCAAAAAAAAAACTACTGACAGAATGATTTGGGGATAATCAATGAAGGAAAGGCTACAGCATTAAGGAAAATTGATCATTACCCTTTTCTTGCCCTTCTTTCTGTTCCTCACATGCAACACTCTGTCTCCACCTCTGTGACTTTGCACTGGCTGTTCTTGAGGTCTAGTATACTGTCCCTCTTCACCTCCACCTCTTAGAATTCTTCTCTTCCTTCAAGATGCAGTTCCAGTGCTCCTTCCAAATGAAAACTTTTATGATGCCCTTCAGTAAACTTTGAATATATGATAAATATTCTGCTCAATTCTGCAGCTTTATTCCAATAAGGTTTGCCTAGGTCCTCCCACCTCCCTTTCAATCCACCCAATTCTCTTTTTTTTTCTTTTTTTTAATTTAATAGCCTTTTATTTACAGGATATATACATGGGTAACTTTACAGCATTAACAATTGCCAAACCTCTTGTTCCAATTTTTCACCTCTTACCCCCCCACCCCCTCCCCTAGATGGCAGGATGACCAGTAGATGTTAAATATATTAAAATATAAATTAGATACACAATAAGTATACATGACCAAAACGTTATTTTGCTGTACAAAAAGAATCAGACTCTGAAATATTGTACAATTAGCTTGTGAAGGAAATCAAAAATGCAGGTGTGCATAAATATAGGCAATCCACCCAAATCTCAAGCATTCTATTCTTCAGTGGGCAACAAACTGGAGTCTGGATTCTGGAGTAAAGTTTCCCACAGAATTTACTAATATGTGGGAATAGAGAGAGGGGAAAGGAGAAGGACAGGGTTAAGAGAGTCAGGGAGATACAAAGCATCTGCTCTATGGGACCCTCAAAATAACCTTCTTGAATATCAGACAAAAAGCCTACCTGTGACCTTCAATGGTCCAGGCTTCCCCAGCTGGAGCCAGTTGTGACTATATTAATTACAACATAAATACTCACTAATTGGTGGTCTCCTTTCAGACATGCTGCTTTGTTCTTGATCCTGCTGGGTATCCCCAGGCCAATATGAGCTCCTGGTAGAAGAAAAGTCTGCCCAGAGCCTGCAGAAGTCTGTCCTGTGGAACAATTATCCTTTCTTTTTTCTTTTAAATAATAGATTTTTATTTTCAAAATATAATCAAAAATACTTTTCAACATTCATCTTTGCAAAACCTTGTGTTCGAAAATTTTCTCCTTCTCTTCTCCACATCCCCTCCCTTACACAGCAAATAGTCCAATATATATATTCAACATATACAATTTTCTATACATGTTTTCACAATTATCATGCTTCATAAGAAAAATCAAATCAAAAAGGTAAAAAATGAGAAAGAAAAAAGAAAAGCAAGCAAATAACAACAAAAAATGTGAAAATACTATGTTGTGATCCACCTTTAGTCCCCATAGCCTTTTTTCTGAAGGCAGAAGACTTTCTCCATCACAAATCTATTGAATTGTCCTGAATCACCTTATTATTGAGAAGACTCAAGTCCATCAGATTTTTAGTTATCTTTTCTTTAAATTTTTAAAAAAGATTTATTTTAAATATTCTTTTCTTTTTAAATTTTGAATCCAAATGCTTGCCCTCCTTCCTATACCTTCCAACCTGCTGAGAAGGCAAATAATATGGTATACGTGCAAAATCATGCAAAACATATTTCCATATTACTTATATTATAAAAAACAGCAAAAAAGAGAAACTTATATTTACATGTGTACCCAGACTTCATCAATTCTCTCTCTGGAAGTGAATTTGATTTTTTTCACATTAAATCCTTTGGAATTATCTTAGATCATTGTTTTTCTCAGAGTAACTAAGTCTTTCACAATTGATCATTATTACAACATTGCTGTTACTGTGTACAATGATCTCCCAGTGCTCACTCCACTTTGTATCACTTCATAAGGGTCTTCCCATGTTTTTCTGAAACCCCCTCCTCATCATTTCTAATAGTACAGTGATATTCCATCACAACCACATGCCACAATTTATTCAGTCATTTCCTAATCGATGATCATCCTCTTTGATTTCCAATTCCTTACCACCACAAAAAAGAGCTGCTCTAAGTATTTTTGGCACACATGAGTCTCTTTCTTTTTATTTTGATCTCTTTGGGATGCAGACCAGAATAAGTGGCCTTATTATGTCAAAGGGTATACACAGTTTTATAGTCCTTGGGTATAACTCCTGATTGTTCTCCAGGATGGTTCATTTCTCTTCCATACCCTTCAGCATTTGTCACTTTTGATAGGTGTGAGGTGATATCTCAGAGTTGCTTTAATTTGCATTTCTCTAGTCAATAGTAATTTAGAGTATTTTTATATGAGTACAGATAGCTTTGGTTTCTTTTTCTGAATCTCCTGTTTATATATCCTTTGACCATTTTTCATTTGGGGAATGACTCGTTTTTATAAACTTAGCTCAGTTCTATATTCAGTATATTTTTGAAAAAAAGAAGTCTTTATCAGAGAAATTTATTGCATATGGTACTTTTAACTAAAATGTAGTTTCCCTGATTATCTCTTTTAATTAGATCTATTTTTGTTTTTTCTTTGTCTGAGATCATGATACCCTTCCCTGCCATTTTTAAATTTAGCTGAAGTCTACTAGGTTCTGCTCCAGTCCTTTATTTTAACTGTGACTGTGTGTGTCTTTTCTGTATGCATATATGTAAACAACATATTATTGAATTCTGGTTTCCGGAATGGGTGGACTCATCCTATTAATATTCACAATTATGATTACTAATTGTGAATTTCCTTTTCTTCCATTTTCTTCTGCTTATGTTCCTTTCTCCCTCCTTCCTTTTCCTCCCCTCTCTCTTTCCTTCCTCCTTCCCTCCCCATCTCCTGTTTCTTCTAAAAAGTCTATTTTGCTTCTTACTAGTCTCCCTTAATCTACCCTCACTTTTCCCTTCTCCACTCCCCTCTGTTATTTGCTGTCCTTCCTATTTCCCTGTGGGATGAGTTATATTTCTATACATAACTGAATGTGTAAACCAATTTGAACCAATTTCAAAGAAAGGAGTTCAAGTATTTTAAATGACACTTCATTTCTCCTTCATTGTAAAAGTTTTTTTGGGACTTTTTAATGAGAAAATTTCTACTACTTATTAAGCCCCTGATTTGTACCAGACATCATTATCTGCAGTAGGGAATATGAAGACAGAATGAGAATGGGCCTTTTCCTCAAGGAGCTTATATTCTGCTAGAATGACACCAGTACATACATTATTAATGGGATTCTTCCTGAGGTGAGAGAGAGAGAAAAAGAGAGATAGTGACAAAGGGAGACACAGAGAGAGACAGAGACAGTGACAGAGAGAGACAGAGAGAGAGGGAGAGAGAGACAGAGAAAGACAATGACAGAGAGAGAGAGAGAGAGAGAGAGAGAGAGAGAGACAGAGAAAGACAATGACAGAGAGAGACAGACAGAGAGAGGGAGAGAGAGACACAGAGAGAGACAATGACAGAGAAAGAGGGAGCAGGGGAGGGGGAGACAGGGAGAGAGAGACAGAAAGAGAAGGAGGGAGGAAGAAATAGGGGAGAGAGGGAGAGAAAGACAATGAGAGAGAAAGAGAGCAAGAGAGAGAGAAAGAGAGACAGAGACAGAAAGAGAGACAGAGAGAGGGGGAGATAGGGGAGGGAGAGAGAGAAAGAGAGAGAGATAGACAGACAATGAGAGAGAGAAAGCAAGAGAGAGACAGAGAAAGACAGGGAGAAGGAGAAGGAAGGGAGGAAAGAGGGGGAAAGGGAGGGAGAGAAAAAGAGAGAGAGAGAGAGAGAGAGAGAAAGAGAGAGAGAGAGAGAGAGAGAGAGAGAGAGAGAGAGAGAGAATGAGAATATAAGATGTGGGGCTGTATCTCAATTTTAGATTGGAAGCCGACTCTGGGCACTGATAAGTAATTCCTCAAGTGACCTCATTATTCTTTCACATTTGTGGATGTGGCTTCCAGGAGGATGAGGAACCAGAGCCGGGTCTGAGACAGGGATGGATGGGATTAGAGCTGAAAAGTTGTGGGACACCCCTCAGTGATATTTCCCAACATCACAATGCACATTCATTTATCCCTGTTTCCAAACTTCCTGCTCCTAGAAAAGTCCAGCATTTGGAGACAGGGGACCAGTGTTGCAACCTAGTTCTGTTCCAATCTGTATGTGTATGAATGAGTCAGTTTCTTGCTGCTCTGGGCATTTGTGTCCACATTTATATCATGAGGTTATTGCACTAGATGGCTGCTAAGATGTTTTCTGGGCCAGCAAGGGTTGTGCAGTGGCTAAAGTGCCAGGTTTGGTGTCAGGAAGATCTGAATTCAAATTTGATCGCAGACCATCCTTACCTGTATGGCCCTAGCTGTGTCACTTCACCCTGCTTGCCTCAGTTTCCTTATCTGTGAAATGAGCTGGAGAAGGAAATGACCAAACACTCCAAGATCTCTGTCAAGAAAAACCCCAGATGGGGTCATGAAGAGTCAGACATGACTGAAAAATGATTGAATAACAACAACAAAGTCTCTTACAGTTTAGAGGCTGTGATCTGATCCTTCTTTTTTTCTAGGAGTTGTTGTGAAAAGTGTCTTCATCCCAAGGGGTTGCTTTCTGGGCGGGGATCTCGCTGGATTCCCACACTGATCCTGGGACTTAGTAGGATTTAATCCGCTTCTTCCCCAACTTAGAGGCCAGGGCTCCGTCCACTTTACTGCTCTCCACTTGCACTTAATACAGTTCTTGGCACACAGTAGGGGCTTTGTAAAGGCTAACTGGTTATATAAATAAGTCACTTTTATTATTGAATCTGGGTCTGAAACAAAAGGGCCTGTCCACTTTGCCCCATGCTCCACGTCAAGCAGTACCCACATCACAACTAGAACCCAAGTTTAGGCTTCTCTCTCTCAAATATGCTGCCTCTGCCTTTTGTACCTAGCAACACTTCAGTATTTTTAGTTTTAGAGCCCAAATAAAGAGAATTATCTTTAAGGGGAAAATGCTATTGGATTAATTAAGAATTCCATTCTGTGATTTATTCCCATTAACCATATGGTCCCCACTGACAGAGAAAGGTCAAACATCTGCTCCGCAAAGCCCCAGGGTACCTGCAAACCTGTCTATTCCAGGCACGAGTCTAACCCATCACATGCTACAGCTGTACACAGGAGGCTTTCGCCCGAGGAGGCTCGTTCGGCTCTGTCTCTGAGAGAGGGCTCAGTGTTCATGCCCTCCCCTCTATCCAGCGCTCACCAGTGCCGAGAGCTGGGGAGAGCCAACGAAGCAGCCAGATCTGCAGCATCGGCATCCCAAACCAGAGGACTTACAAGAGCTTTGAGGAGATGGATGTGGGGGATCAACTGTCTCTACCTCAGTTCCTCTTTGAAGCCAGTGTAGCCCCTGCCAAGAAGTGGATGTGCTGAAGCTGGTCCACTCCAGCTGCGAAAGGAGCCAACGGCTTCCCCAGGATTCAATATCAAAGTGTCCATCGAGTTTCTGAAGAAAGAAGTGTTGACAGGGCTGAGGGGATAGCTCCTCACCACCTGGAGAGCGGAAGGGGAGGAAGGGCAGCCTGGGGTACAGCACAAGCACGGGGGGAATGCCTTTGAAGTTCCCCCATGGCTTGGTTCAAACAATTCTTCTTTTCTTTTTTTAATTTAATTTTTTTTGCTGTGTTTTGTTTCCATGTCACCCACATTTACTGGTAGATTCATCTTTTGAAAGGGAGAATTTCAGTTCATGTCCCATAATACTGCCCTGCAATGAGTAATGGGGTCAAGTCTCAGTTCTCTTATTGACTGGCCATCAGACCCTTGGAGAGCCATGATCTCTCTGGGTTGGGAGTCATCAGCATTGAGAGGGTAGTTAGAGCCTTAGGAGTTGATAGTGTGTGTGTGTGTGTGTGTGTGTGTGTGTGTGTGTGTGAGAGAGAGAGAGAGAGAGAGAGACAGACAGACAACAGAGACAGATGACAGACAGAAAAAGAGAGGCAGACACACAGAGATAGATTGAGACAGAAAAAAGAAAAAGAGAGACAGAAAAAGAGGAAGAAGAGAAGAAGGAAGAAAGAGGAGAAGAAGGGAAAGGAAGGAAAAAGAAGGGGAAATGAAGGAAAGGTAATGTAAGGTAAAGTAAAAATAAAGAAGGGAAGAGAAAGCAAGGGAAAGGAAAAGAAGGGGAGGGAAAGGAAGGCAAGTCAAGGGAACGGAAGTCAAGAAAAGGCAAGGGAAGGCAAGGGAAGGGCCTTGGAAAGTTAGCAACAAAAGACTTGATCTGGATGCTGATTTTGCAAAGGAAGCTGGGAAGGACCCATCAGATAGATGGGAAAACTCAGTGAGCAGGGCCATGATGGAAGAGAGAAAATAAGATGAACAATGATCCACAGCATCAGTGGCTGTGGAAAGTCATGAGTGAGGAGAATTGCGTGAAGGCCATTGATGAGGGAGGCCACATTTGAATGTGGAGAAGGGAATTTATCTAGAATCATGAAATTTCCAAGGTTTGAGAATACAATGAAAGGAGGCATGAGGGAGACCTTGAGGGAATCCCTGGGAAAGTCTGGGGATCAGGGCTGGCCTTGCAGGAGGAGCAGGACTCCCCACCAGGTTGCAGACCCCATGGTGTGGAGATCCAGCATTGTAGAAGCCTCTCCTACCCCCTAGCAGTTTGGCTGCTCAAGAAGGAGAGATCTCGGGCAATAGCATGAGGAACAGTGTGGTCAGGGGAAGATGGGCCCAAATCTGCTAGTGCTCAGAGAGGTGGAGGAGCCCCTGAGGGGCAGTTGAGTGGTTAGCGGACTTGGCTTGAAGATCTATTCTCCTTCTCATTGCCTGTGTGACTTCTCTCAGAGCCTCAACTTATTCCTCTGGTAGCTGGTAATACCTCGCACACGCTCCATCCTCCCAATGCTGGTGGGGCAGCTCTTTCCCCCAACATAGGACTGGAACGTCTCTTTCCCCAAGTGTCTGCCTGGTGCTCAGTCCGCTTTGCCCTTGGAAGGTGTGCCGGTGACTCAGGCTGCCCCAGGCTCTCTCTGTCACCTTTACCTCCCTCCGCATCCCAACCAAGCAGCATTCTCCTCTCAGGTTGTCATGTAAATATAAACCGGGGGAGAAAAGTGAATTACTATGCACTGTCATCATATTTATTGCTGATAAAATTCTCTCCGGCAGTAATTGCCCATGTATTTGTATTCTCTCTGGGCCAGACTCATATTTCTTCCACAGACAAAACTGTCGTTGATGAAAACAGCCATTTGGCCCCGTCAGCCCTGCGCTGGTAGTTCCAGGTAGAAATATCTATGGACCAGAATCTCCAATTCATCTGCCGCTGATAGCATTTCGATACCTGCATTTGGCCAAATTAATTTCCTGTAGAGAATACTCCGAAGAAATCCCGGTGTGCTTTAAATAGTGTATTTGTAAAAGGTGGTAAATATTCGAGAGAGTTTTCAAATTAATAATCCTGGGAAGAAATATCAATCAGAAATAACGGATGGAGCTTCAATAGCTGGGTAGAGCCCACATTCTGCTCCTCTGCCTCCCATGTGGAGAGTTTGTGGGATAAATGATCATTTAAAAATGGTGGGTCCAAATCCCTTTTCCACAGGTCAGATGAGGAGTCACTAATGAGATGGACAAGGAAGGAGATGCTCGGGAATCAGCCTGGCTCTTTCCCCCAACTCTCAAACCTTGGTCCTGACTTCCCACACTCATGCAAAGGCCCACACCCCATGAAAGCATTACCTGGGGGAGCCAAAGGTATGTCCAACACATCTGGGGATAGTTCTTTGCTTTCTCTGCATGTTAAAGAAATGTAGCCAAAATAAGAACTCAGTCCTGAAATCTCCCCAGCTCATTGCTGCCAGCAGATATAACTTACATCCTGCTTTCTCCAGGAAGCCTTCCTTGATTTTCACAACTAAAAGACTTCTCCCTTCTCTCCGACCCTTAGTCCTTCTCCTTAGTTTTCAGTATTATCGTACATCAGCTATTTATGCATCCACAAGTCTCCCATGGATCAATCGTCCATTATACTGGATTCTCAAAAATTAGGCTTCTTTAGCCAATGTTCTGTGATGTTCTGCCAAGATGGCAGGTTGTGTGGACAGCCACGCTGCTGGTTTTGTGTCCTACTATCAGCATCATGAAGGGAAGAGTGGCTCGTCATCCTCCAGTGATTGGCCATGATTAGCGATGATTTACTTGGCTAAAGCAACTCACTGAGGAAACTCCTCATAGACAGGACTGGTATAGTCAAGGGAGCACTGATACTCTAGGTACAAGAACCTGAGTTCAAATCCCTGCTCAGCCCCTTTGTGCCTAAGACAAGTCCTTTCCCCTCTTGGGCCCTTAATTTCCTTGATGGGGTTGGAGTAAATGATCTTCCAGGTCTAACATTCTCTGTGTCTATGAGTCCACTAAGGAAGTAGCAGGGCTGAAGTCTCCTTCAGAGAAGACCCCCATGAATCAAATTTGAATTTCTTAAGTACCTCCAGTATTTGTGCACATATCACTTCTCCTAACCCTACTATACATAGATTAAAGTCTGGAATCATACTCACTAATCTCAGCAAGAACAATAGCTCGTGTTTTTAGTACTTGACAGTTCCCAACGGATATTCCTTATAGCTCTGGTGATGTGGTATAAAGTATGTATTTTTGATGCAATTTTATGTAATGAGAAAAGTGACTCTTCCAAGTTCACCCAGTTAGTAAGTAGCTGAGAAGGAGCTCATTTGGATAGGGATTAAATGTGATCTCTCTCCCTTGTAGCATTTACATATATTGTGAAATAGGCACTATTATTAACCCCATCTTACAGATGAAGAAACTGAGGCTGAGAGAAATTTAACAACTGGCTCATGTAAGTATAACTCAGGTATTCCTACTGTTGAGTGTCTGAAGGAGTATTTGAACTCTGGTCTTCCTGCCTCCAAATCCAACCCCCTATTCTCTGCCCCACAGAACTACCTGCAGCTCCGTTCCTGGGACTTGGAATAAAGTTGGTGGCAAATGGAGGTTTGTTAAATGAATGTAGGACAGGACAAGGAGCTTCAGAGTTGGTTTCCCTCCCTCAGGTGATCCTGGGCCAAATGCTGCCTGTCTCTCTGCTCGGCTTTCTCTTCCATAACAGCCATGAGCCCCTTGGAAGTCACTCCAGTTTGTAGGTCCTGTGCTGCAGCCAGTGTGGGCTCCCCCCGGACGTGCTGTTCCATGTGTACGCTTTCCAGTTAGGTTTCTGTGTGCAGGCGTCCCCACACGTGCTCCTATACATATATATATACACACGGTACATGTAGAACACATGCCCTCTTCCACATATCCGAGGGTTCCCATGTACTTGCGTGTTTCTGTGTGTATTTGCTACAACTGCTGGCCCCTGCTCAGTCTCCTTCCTCTTGCCTGAAGGGCAAATACCATCCTGATGAAGCACACAAGGACAGAGGACTTTCCTTGCCTGTGATTAATTTTCACAAAGAGACTTTAATCACTGGTTAATTAATAGGAGACTTGTTGACTTACCCAGAAACAAAAGGGGAAAAAAAAGCCTGTGAGGTCCTCGGAGGGGGGATTATTGATTTGTTTGTCTGCGGGGGGGGGGGGCAGCCAGGACCGGGGGAGCCCATTGGCAGCCTAGTCCACTGGCTGCTGGGTCTGCACCCGCACCTGGGGGCTGACCTCCCAGAATCCCCTCGGAGTCTCGGGGAAGGGGATGCTTCAATGGTTCTGCCCCATGATGTGCAGCTGTGGTCAAGTTTACCCTCCGGTCCTTTGGGCATTCACAGGCAGATGACCATCCCTGGTTACAAAGGCCTCTCCTTTCCACTCCTGGGGCCATTGAGGTCCACTCAGCAGGGGTAATCAATCCGGAAAGGTCTGTGGAGCCAATTTGTGAAGGGTTCTAAATGGGTCTGCATTGGATCCTGGAGGAAGAGAGTTACAAACACCTGATGTTCGCCTTGGCAAGTACCTGTTGGAAGATTGCATTTGGTGAAAACCAAAAAGGGCTTCTGGCCAGCCCAAATGCTGTGTGGGCACCCTGGACTTGTTGGGGGTCCTTCCTTCCTTCCTTCCTTCCTTCCTTCCTTCCTTCCTTCCTTCCTTCCTTCCTTCCTTCCTTCCTTCCTTCCTTCCTTCCTTCCTTCCTATCCCCCCTTCTCCATGCCTTTGGCGCTTTGGGGAATAGCAAGGACAGAAGCTCCAAGCCAGCCAAGAAAAATAGTAAAGTGCCAGCCATTCTGTGGAGTAAGGATGGACCAGGACAAGGGTCTTTATATTCATTTCCTAGATGAGGAAACTGAGGCTCACACCGGAAAAAGTCTTTGACCCAAGGTTATTCAGCCAGCTAATTGCAGAGCCCAGAGGAGGGAGCTGGTATTCTGAATCTCAGTCCCAATGGGCTTTCTTTTATAATACTAAAGAAGATCAATGGTGAGGATGGGAGAGAACATACTCATATATATATATATATATATATGTAAATATAAATATATTTATATATATTCACATACATACATACATATACATATATACATATTTATACACACATACATATATGCACACACACATATAAATAAATATATATCTTGAAATGAGAGACTGAGCAATGGTAGATGGAGATCTCATCCCAGAGTCACCTTTCAGAGGGGTCCAAGACAAGCTGTATTTTCCACAGTGATCCGACTGAATTCTGTGTTGTTCTCTTGTCCCCAGAATTCACTGAAGCTCCAGAACTGAGGAAGGGAGGGCTTAATCAGATGACGGGTGGCTGACAGCAGTGCCATCTCCCCATCTCCATCTTCATGCTGAATGGGAATCACTCCCTGCTGACGGGGAAGCAGGCATGTTTCCCCATAAACAATTTGCTGCTTACCTGTTATCGCGGAGCTGTTTTTCACAAAGTGGATTTATTTTAGCAAAGCCTGACATACACAGAGAATACAAATTTCCAGCTTCTGAATTGGAAAATAATGAGAAGGAGGAGGAGGAGCTGGTCAGACCCAGGTCCCCTTTTATGTAGTGTTACTTAGAAATTGCTAAGACTGAGACATTTTGCATCCCAACCCCAGAAGCAGAGGGCTTTGGTGGAAATGTTGGGTCCCGGGTCTGAGTTTTGATTCTGCCATTTTCTGACTAAATTATCCTGTAAAAATCAATGTCTTTGTTTTCAAAATAGCAAAAAGCTTTTAGTTCATACCTTATAAATCTGTTGGCAATGAAAGGGACTGTTAAACTGCTATGGAAATGTGCATTATTCTTATATAGATGTTAGTCCATAGTAAGCTTGTCACATCTCTCTGGAAAGCTCAGCTCCTATCCCAGGGTTGCCTCATCTCATATTATATGTCCTTTACTTGCCACAGCCCATCCGAGAGACAACTACACTTTTCCTTTCTGAAAAGAAGCAGAAACTCATTCACACTAAGGTGTCTGTCACTGACTGACAATAGAGTAGAACAGGGATTTCCTCAAGCTTGATTTAAAAATATTTAAATAGTTGTATTTCAAAATAATCCGTTCCTTTGTAATCCTACACATATTAGTCTATGTATTGAAGAGGATAATTCTGAGGTCTTCACCAGACTGATCAACAGAATTGGGGTCCATGACACACACAAAGGTGAAGAACTGCTCTGCTTTCAAGAATGAATCCCACCCAGGAGAATTAGACTGGCCACTTTTGACAATATGGTCACTAGCACCTGATAGAATATGCGTTAGGTGATCTTGGGGGTAGTGCCATGAATGAGTTACCTTCCAAGCAGAGGCTGTGTGGTACAGTGGTTAGAGGGGTGGCCTGCTGTTCACTCAGGACCACTGGGGTTCAAGTGCAATCTCTAACAATGGCTGGGTGACCCCAGGCCAGGAACTTGACTTCTCTGTGCTCCAGACAACCTCTTAGGCTTTGTGCAGGGTCTGCTTTGTTTCATGGAGTTTCCTCACCAAGGACTTCCAACAGAACTTAAATGGCAGGTCCAGACCATGAGTTACTTCTAGTTTTTAAGAAGTGGGAGGTCTAACAACTCTCCTCACTTACTTGATTCCAGGAAAAAAAATGGTGGCTTTCAATATGTTTTGTGATTTGATTGAGAAAGCAACTTTCTGGTGATAAGGGGGCAGGACTCTCTTGGTTCTAAAGTGATGTGGCTGTCCTTAAAAGGGAAAAGACATCCCAATTGACCTTCAGATTGTCTAGAGTTTATTATGACCATGTCTCTCTCTTTACTCTCAGGGGACAGGCCTGATCAGGCCTTGTTCCTAGCGAGGAGGAATCTGAGGTCGGAATAAATGGAAGAAATTTGTGAAGAATTCTAGTGGGAGAAACCCCACAGGTGATCTTGTCCTATCTCTTCATTTTACAGAGGAGGGAACTGAAGTCCAGGGAGCTGAGTGATTGGTTTAAAGTTACACAATAGAAGCCAACCTCAGAAGCAGGGTTTGGACCTTCTCCTACTTATGGAGCATCTCTGGTGAGGGTTTTCTTCCCTTTCTTAGGGTCCATTTCTTGTTTTCCTTGGATACCTCTGACCTCTTCTTTCTGGTTGATAACAGACTCCTGTCCTTCTTTCAGAGAGCCCCACTGGGTCTAGAATGTGGGTTATTTCTATATAGTTAGATGGTTAATTAGAGAGCTTTCCAACTCTGGACCCCTTTTTTTACCCTTTGGATCTCCTGTGCTTATGGACAGGAACCTAAGCCCTGTGCCCACTAGCAGGTGACCAGTCCAGGAGATTCAATAGTTGCTTGTCTCCCTCAGACCATCTCCCCTGAGACTGAGCTGACCTGACCCCCCCCTGAGGAACTGGCCCTGGGAGCCCTCTGTGGTCTGAAGGATGCTGCAGGCAGCAAATGAATATGGGGCTCTGGAAATAGGGATCTGGAAACAGGAAATCTGATTTAGAATCTTGACTCTGTCACTTTACTCCAAGGGCAGACCTCTTGACCTTTCTCAGACTCAGTTGCCTTATCGCTACAAGGAGAGTTGGACTTCAGATCTGGTCTGAAGTGGAATGGTGGAGAGATGACTGGATTCCAGGCCGAGACTTGGGTTCAAATGCTGCCTTTGATAGATACTCACTATGTGATCCTGGGTAAGTCACTTAACATTAACAAGTACAGAGAAGGTGATGACCTGGATTGATATTGTCCATGAGTCAACTGCAACTCTTATGACCATAGTAAGAAAATCAAGGACAGTCATTGACATGACTTGTTCAAAAGAAATAGGAATGTGCTCTAGAGAGTCTCAATTCTTCACAAAAATGTGCAAATCTGCATAATTACATAAAAAATATGGCCCTTGTTGACTTTCTGTGCTGAAGCCCCCAAAATCAGGGTTCAAATCTTATTGTGGGACCTTCAGATCATTTAACCTCATCAAATCCCGGTATTCTACTCTGCAAAATGGGAAGAAATCATATGCACAGCCTTTAGCTCACAAGGTTGTTGTCCATCTCAGGGGAGAGCGTGTTTGTCCAGCCCTTTGCAAAACTGTGGGCTTGGCAACGGTGACGGCCAATGGTCAGGGAGCTGTGTCCTCCTACCCCTTGATTATGTGTCTTTGTTAACCCATGTGCCCTGGGCCTGATTAATCAACTCCAGAAATAGAAACTCACCTTCTTTTTTGTCCCAGAAGGAGCCTGGAACTCGTGATCATGCTGGGAGGGCTTTATTACTAAAGGTACACATTGGAAGGTTCTGCAGTGTAGCCATAAATTCCTCTCTTTGATGAATGGAAGGAGAAGAGCATTGTTTTTCAATCTGTCTAATGGAGAAATTAAACGCCAGCATCTTTCTTGTGGCTGCATCTTTTCGGTGGGTTGCAAACTGTTTTTGGACCTGTTTTTACTGACGGCAAGGAAAAATGGATGGGCATTTAATGCCTGTCACAAGGAAATTACCACATTGCCTTGCTCCTGTGGGAAGAGTCTTTAAGCTCCTCTTAATTCAGGTAATGGGAGGGACCAGTGAAAGGGGCTGGAGCTGCCCACTCCAAATGACCCATTGGAGGGCAGAGATGGCCCAGACCTGTCAGACTGGAAGGATTTGAGGCTGGCCGCTTTCCTCCAATAACCTTGGGAGGGAGGGAGTATTGCATGAGCAGCCTGAAATCCTTCAGATACTCTTTGCTGGCCATCCAGGCAAGAAGCGGCAAAGCCAGGGTGTGCAGCCAGGACTGCTCTCCAAATCCAGCCCATATACAAATGCCCACTTTCCTTGTCTGGAAAACAAAGGCTTAGAACGAGGACTCTCTCAGGCCCCTGTCTAGATCCATTCTCTCTTTACCTTTCATTCTGTTTGCTGAATTATATTTTTCAAGGAGAAGCATCATGAACTCTTGCTGCTCATTGCTATTGGACACATGATTTCCTTTGTGGAATAGCTTTACACCTGGCTCTTAATGTGAGGTTATTGGACCCATGGCCGTGGTTCTGTCCAATTTAGTTATATTTCTATATAATATTTCTATATATATATATATAATAGTTATATTTAATTTTTGCTCATCATTGTTTGATCATCTGATTGTACTATTCCTTTGCTCAAAAACATCCAGTGGCTCCCTATTACCTACCGAGTAAAGTTTAAACTTTTGATGGCACTGAAGGGCTGCTACCCTTTGGTACCCCTGTGCCCTTGATGTCCTATTTTACATCTTGCCAACCCCAGAACACCCCATGTTTCTGCCCCTTTATGTCCCTGTTTGCATCCTCCATCTGGTTATAAGGTCCGTCTTGCCTTTTTGCTCACTGACCTTTGAAAGGGAACTCAAATTACAGGCTCCCCACCCTTTCAGACTTCCTGACTCATTTTCCCTTGCTTCGAAAACCACCCACAACCCTCTATGGGTACCTGCTTGAGACATGGATCTTTAATATTGCCTCAGCTGCCTTTATCTAGACAGGCTCATCTCATTCCTCGGCTATGAGCTCCACGAGCCAGTATCTTTTCTCGCCTGATATACCAGGGACTTCCGATGTTTCCCAGAAGTGATTAGATGATGATAAAAAGTAGGAAATGGCATTTCCCACAGTGCTTGGGCTTCCATTTCTTTTGTGCTGGGGGGAGACTTTCTGCGTTGAGAATTGGTGCAAAGGAACGAAGTCAGAACAAGATTGGGGTCCTTCTCCGGCTCAGCTCACCAGCTGCTTTGCTCAGGCTAATGTGTCACATGTGTGTGATGCACATGCGTGGGTTCACATCTGTCCATCCTTGCAGAATTTCTTCCCACTGAAGCAGGGAGAGTGTCAGAGCTGGGAGACCACACACCTCTAGAGCAGATGGGAACAGGTAGAGTAGGGACAGGAAGAGGGAACCAGCTTTGTTCTTTCCCAGTGGTTGGAGGGGAGAGAGATGGGATGGGAAGGATGGACGCATCCTGACTCTCCCCCATCAGGTGAGCCAGTTTGGAAGCAGCCCCACGTCCTCCTGCTTTGCTTTGCTTTGCTTTGCTGCTGAAATCCTAACCTCTTCTGTTCCAGAAGGAAGAGTATGTGTATGTGTGCATGTGCATATGTACATGGGTACTCCAGGGGCACCAGGTTAAAGAGCTTGGGCCAGCCTTCCAGGCTGCCTCTGGCTAGTGGAAAGATTGTTGTTTTGTTTTCTTCTGCTTTATGCCTCTTTGCTATTTTAATAAACCATAAGATCTTTAAAAGGCAAATTGTCCAAGTCACATTAATGAACTTAGTTGGTTCTTAATGAGCAAAGGAGACTCCTACCTCCAAGAAAAGAGATGGGGATGGGTGTTTAGGCAAAAGATAATCTTCCCATCGAAGACTTGGAGCTGAAAGGGATGGGAAGGTCATTTAGTCTATCCCCCTTCCTCTGCCAAATTATAGGTAAGAAAGTTGAGGATCAGAGGGGTACAAGACCTAAGGTCACCTGGAAAAGAGAATTAGAGAGGGATTAAACTGAGATCTCCTACTCTAGCATGGATGCACTTTTCATTGTAGCACATGGCATTTCTGCAAAATGTGCATGTGTAAGTGTATGTACATACACATGCACATATGTACACACCCTACAATAAATATATATGCATATAATAATATATAATATAATAAACACATATCTCTCCCTCTTCATTTCCTTCCCTCTCTCTCCCTCTTCCTCTAATTCCTTCCTTTTTAGAATGGGAAGTTATAGCTAAGAATGTTTTCACACATGGAAGATTCCAAAAGGAGGGAGGCAAGAGGGAGATGGGAGGGGGGTAGGTATGGAAAGAGGGAGGGGCACATGGAGGGAAGAAAGAATAAGGCAGCAACTCCACAAAAACAGGGTCTAGAGTCACCTGTCCTGTAGATTTAGAGTGTAAGCACCTTGAGGTCATGTTCTGTTCCATTTTTTTCCTCTTTATACTCCCAGTACCTGTGCCTAACATATAATAAGTTCTTAATAAATGTATGTTAAATTGATTTTTTTAAAAAAAATATTATTTAAATTTCAACCATTAGCAAGACTGTTCCATGAAGGAAGGGACAAGACAAGACATGGTTAGACTTTTAAAAATAATAAATATTTATCAGAGAAGGGAAGGGATAGTTGATTCTATAGGCTTTGTCTTATGTCTGCAAGGAAACTTCTTTGAGACTAAGACCTGGTCTTAAACTCCTTTGATCTTGCCCAGGGGTAGATAACATAGTAAAAACTCACTTATTGATTGACTTGATCTGAAATGAACTGGAATTTATTTTTTTAGCCCCTAAGAAATGACAACAAAGATCCTAATTGAGATAATTAGATAAGCTGTCTTCATCAATATCTGACTACTTAGAAGGTGAGAGAGTTCCTTGGTCAGAGGCCTGCTGCTGCTGCTGCTTCAGTCTTAAATTAATATACATTTCTTAAATGCCTGCTATGTGCCAAGCACTGAGCTAAGCCACCACCCTCCTTTTTTAACTCATTAAATGCTTTTTGAGAATTGGGAGTTTTCTGATTCATCAATTCTGGTGAAGTGGCTTCTCAGACTTGCCTAGATGTTTGAGGACTTACTTAGAGGTTATCACTGGGTCTTTTCAGCTGAGGAAGATTTAGCAGAAGTTACCCTAAGGCCTAAGGTCATTCTATACCATAGCGAGGTAGGAAGACAACCTGGGAGGTACAAGAGTACATCGACTTCGATGACATGGCAGCCAAACAGCTCACTGGGCTAAGGGAGGAGCCGGCAGGTAGAATGAAGGTGTGACTGTCCTGCTGTTTGTGCTCTAAGCAGGCCATAGCTAGAGGTCTGGAAAAACACTGACAAGCTAGATTCCAGAGGGCCATGGCCAGGATGTGGAAGGAAGAGTGGTGAATTTAGAGTTAGAAGATGTGGATTATAGTATCCATACCATAGGCCATATGAAGGTTTGGAAAGGAGAAGGCTGTATGTGTGTGTGTGTATGTACAGATAGGTGGTACCTGTGTTCACATGTTAGAAGGAATGAACTACAGAATTAATGAGAAGTCCAATTCTTACTGAATAAGAATTCTATCCATAAAATCCCTTACAAATCTTTACCATTTCTTTCCTTGAAGACCTTTCATGAGAGGGAATATATTTATATGAAGGGCAGTTCCTCCAGATTTGTCACAACTCTACTCATTAGAAAAATTCTCCAGATTTTTTAATTGAAAGCAGCCATTTTTATCTTTTTTATTACAATTTTTTTATTTACAAAACATATGCATGAGGAATTTTTCAACACTGACTTTTGTAAAACTTTCTGTTCCAAATTTTTCCCTCTTTCTCCTCACCCTCTCCCCTAGATGGCAGGTAATCCAATATGTGTTAAATATGTTAAGATAGATTTTAAATCCAATATATGTATACATATTTATACAGTTATCTTGCTACACAAGAAAAATTGGATCTAGGAAAAAAACCTGAGAAGAAAAACAAAAATGCAAGCAAACAATAACAGAAAGAGTAAAAATGCTATGTTGTGGTCCACACTCAGTTCCCACCGTCTTTTCTTTGGGTGTAGATGGCTCTCTTCATTACTGAACAACTGGAACTGGTTTGAATCATCTCATTGTTGAAGAAAGCCACGTTCATCAGAATTTGACAGTTATTTTAAATGAAATTTCTCTTTGTATCTCTTGCTGTTGGACTTTGATGATAATATAAAAATATGCTGATGATTTATGTGGATTTATTTTGTATCCTGCAATTTTGCTACAGTTGTGAATTATTTCTAATAGTTTTTTAGTTGCTTCTCTAGGGTTCTCTAAGTATACCGTCATATCATCTGCAAAGTGATAATTTGATTTCCTCATTACCTACTCTAATTTCTTTAATCTCTCTTTCTTCTCTTATTGCCAAAACGAGTATTTCTAATACAATATTGAATAATAATAGTGATAGTGGGCAACTTTGTTTCACCCATGATCTTATTGGGAATAGTTCTAATTTATCCCCATTACATATGATGGGTTTAAATAGATGCTACTGACTATTTTAAGGAAAAGTCCATTTATTCCCATACTCTCTAGTATTTACAATAGGAATGGATGTTGGATTTTATCAAAGTCTTATTGAATCATTCACTTCCATTTGTTCAAGTCTAATTTTTACTGTATTATTTTCTTCAGTTACCTTTTTTAGCTCCTTTTGCAATTGGCCAATTAAATTTTTTGTTTTCCATTCCTTCTTGCAATGATCTCATTTCATTTCCCAATTTTTCTTCTAATTCTCTTTTAAGATCCTTTATGCAATCTTTGAAGAAAGCCTTGTGAAATGAGGATCAGCTCATGTCTCTTTTTGGGGCTTCTTCTGGAGCTGCTTTGCCTTTAGGAACCTCAGGATTTGAGGTCTGTTCTTCTCTCCATAAAAGTTGTCTATGGTGAGAATTCTTTTTTGTTTTTTATTCATTTTTTAAAAGCTTGAGGTCTATTCAATGCAAAAGGGTGATAGCTGTTATAATTTGCTGTGGGGTAGTTCTGCTGATTGATTTCAAGTGCTGGGTAATGGCAGTTAGTTCTTCCAGGGCTCAGTGATTTACAATTTGTCTTTAGTAGCAAATCTACCAAATCACCTGCTTGCAACCAGGACAGAGTAGCCTAAGAGGCTCACAGACTTCCTGGTGCATGGAAGCTGCAACGCTCTGACTCACTGCCTCAGCTCCTTGCCCAGTCTCCCTGTGCTGTGATCTGGGCTTTGCAGACTGTCCCCTTGCCCAATTGAAAGAGACCTATTCTAAAGTTCTTCCAAGGTGTCTTCTTCTATAAATGTGTTGTACTCCAAAGACTTGTGAACTCTTTCACTTCAAAACTAGTCCAGAGGCTTAATCTGTTGTTGGCTTGAGAGAAGGTCAGAGGAGGTTACAGAGAGTTGCGTCTGCTCTCCACTATCTTGGCTCTGCCCCTAGAAGTATGAAAGCTGCCATTTTTAAACCTCTTTCATTCATTGCCTTTATTTTTGGCCTCTAGAAATGAGCAGGACATTTCTCTCCAGGTAAAAAATTTATTTATTTCTTTTCATATGAATCCTTAAACTTGAAGTTGAATGTTATTACATTCCCATTGTGGCCCCATTGGATGATTTGGACAGATTTGCCTTCTTTCCCTCATCATTGTAATGTTCTTAGTTGGTTTTCTGGAGGTCTCTGCACCAGCCTTCCTTTCAGTTCAGTAAACACCATGAGAATAGCCAGGTGTTAAAGTCCAAATCCTTTATTATCTCCTTACAATCTAGTTTCCTTCCCTGGGGCCTGGGCCAGCTTTCTGGAGAGCCTTTCAGAGCAGCCTTAATCTCAGTGGGGGAAGTACAGGAGGCCAGCCACCATGGTGCTGTGAGATGAAGTGAATCTGTCTCTGAGTCTGTCCCAGCTTATAGGCTCTATTTTAATTATATTATCATAAGTGTGAATCTTGTAGAGCTACATTAAGTACTAAGTACATGTACTGAACTAGAGAACTATTAATCGCCATACTAAACTAGATAACCATTGTATTATTAATTCCACTGACTTAACACCTTGTAAGAATCCTTGTTTCAAGTACAAGAGTCTGGCCCATAACATATCACAATTGCTTTTCTTTATGTCTTCTAAATTTCGTTCTTAAGAACATCCCATCATTCTATCTTCCCTTTTGGAATTTTAATCCACAAGATTGCAACTGTTCTTTCTTTGCATTTTGGAAAATCCATTACTCCTACCTTTGGCATCCATGCTTGATTATGCTGGCTTGCTCCCTTTCTTTATCCCAGATTCAAAAGGGAGCCATTCCTTTCTCCCAAGACTGACACCATTTCTGTTCCAGTAGCAAGTTATTCCTTGTCAGTTATTTAGTCAATAAGCATTTATTAAGGGATTATAACATGTCAAGTATTGTGCTAAGCTCAGAAGATGCAAAGAAATGCAAAGTTAGGACCAGATCCAGACTACCACTTGCTCTCGTTTCTTTCTCCATCCTTGTAGGATGGGTTGGAAAAGGAAGAATCATACTTTTGTTCAATTGGATCCAGAGGGTTAAACTTTGACAATGGGGTAGAGTTAGCCATGGTGTAAGAGTGGTGAATTTAGAGTTAGAAGACGTGGATTATAGTATCCATACCAACATTTACCAGCCATGTGAACATGTAAAGCTTTAGTTTCCCAGGTCTTTAGTTAACTCATCCATTGTGGAGGAGGAGGGTGGAACTTGATAACCTCAAGGGTTGCTTTCACTTCTAAATATAATAATTTTATGTTACAAGATGAGAAATTTTATCTGACTACAATCTGACTCAACAAGGTTAGGACAACCTCAAGGTTTGTTCCTTGCCAAAATGGGATGAGTTCCCTGTCCTAGACTATCTTCTGATAGATACTGGGTGATGATTTTCCAGGGATAATGTATAAGGGATTTTTGTTAAGGTACAATTTGAGTGAGATAATCTCTGAGGTCCCTTCCTAATTTGGTGATACTGTAAAGAAATAGCAAAACCTTAAGAGTTTCTAAAGAAACAAAGTTTTATAAACAAATAAACAGAACCTCATTAACCACTTGTAAAATTGTTTGAAATCCTTAATATTCAGCAAAATTCAAATCACAGAACTCTGAAGTTTGACCTCATATCCATTAAATTAGCAAAAGCGGTAAAAAACTAAAAAAATGTTCAGTGTTGGCTGGGTTATCAGAAGACAGACAGATTAATTCATTGGTGGAAGAATTGTGAATTGGTAAGGCGATTTTGTAAAACAATGAGGACTTAGGTCATAAAAGTTAACGGAGTTTTTCTTGGTCTTTGATCCAGTGATATTCTTGCTTGATTTATGCTCTCAAAGAGATTATTAGTAACAAGAAAATACCAATTTCTTTCAAATTTTCTTTAAAAGCTCTTTTCTAAACATAAATTTTTAATTAAGTTCTTAGGAATTAAAAAAAAATTGAGGCATGGTAAGGTCTTCCAAATAAACAGCTTAGATGTCACCTGTAATTCAAGCCTCCAGTATGTGAGATCACATGTATCATATTTAATTTTGTAGGAAATTTTCACCGATCATTCTTCAGTTTATTTCCTTATATCCCCCCCCACCTTTTTCAAAATAGTATTTCCCCAAATCTTCTCCCATGCTTTGTTACCTCTAAGCATCATTAGGGTTTTAATAGTGATTAGGGTTTAAGTATTGTTTATGCTTTTCTCCAACTCCTTAGCTGAAAATATTTGGTGCTTAATCCCCCTCCCCCTCCAGTTCTAATTAGCAGGGAGGCATTAACCTTTCAGGGTAGCTAGGAGATGTAATAAATAGTACTTGTCCTGGAGTCAGGAATACCTGAGTTGAAATCCATCCTCATTTACTAGTTGGGTGACCCTGAGCACATTTGAAAATCATTCTGCAAGCCTTAACTGCTATATAAGGTGCAATCCTTCTTCTTCTCAGTCTAGATAGCAGACCAAGTGAGGAGGAAATGGATTAATTTCATAATAAGATCCTCTACAGGATCTGAATGTTAGAAAATGGGGTTGTTATTAGTTGTAACCCCGTCACTGTCTATTTCTTTTCTTCCTTGTTTAGTAGTTTGTTGGAAAGGATAGAGAAAGGAACTTCTTGTTTCAGGTAACAAAGCAGCAAAGCAGGGATTTGTTGAAGGGGCCAGGTTTTTTATTCTTTATTTAGCATTCTTTCCATCACAGCATCTTCTCTTTTCTGAGGTTCTTTGAAATCCTCCTAGTCTTTGATTCTAAGGAAACTGAATCCAATGAGTGCATGTTGACAGTGAGGACATCCCAATCTTTCCTGTCCTGGAGGAATATTTTGAAACTGGTAGAGGAGTATTCATTCTATATTTACTGTGGTAACTTTTAAGAATAAATATTATTTATCAAAGTCCTGCAGAGGTTTCCAAGGTGGTGTGTATTACAACACACAATAGTCTACTAAAAACATAAGAGTGAGAAGTTGGCAAATCAACCAATTCCCTCATTTTATATATAAAGAAAGTGGCACTCAGTGGGGCAATGGGATTCTCCCAATGTTAAATGGTTAGTTAAAGTCGTTACTGGGATTTGAATTCAGGTCAATGTTCACTCTGCACACATATGTGTCACTTACAAAGTCAGTACCCACAAAGTTCAAGTACAATATGGAAAAGAATTTATCACTCTCATGTCAAAGGGGACATGCAAAAGTACTTCAAACCAAGCATAATGGAAATTCCAAATAGTTAATCTCAGATGAAATTTTTGAGATGCATAGTTCTAGGTTCATTATGGTTGTTTTAAAATTTCCTACATAGCATAAAATTTCCTAAGAAAAATAAATATCTCCCAAACTCAATACATATTCCAACCAGCATATCTCACTGCCCCTTAGAGAACCTAAGTCTATTAGCCTCACTAACTAAAGACTATGATTTTCTAGGCTAGGATAGAAATCACCATAATTGAATCCAATAGAAGATAAATCCATGGATTTGAAATGAATACGGTATATATTAGATCTTGAAGTTGGAAGTGACCTCTGTGATTATTTAGTCCAACTCCTACTTTGGGATCCAGAGACTTGTGTAAATTCATGTAGAAACAGACAAAACCAGACCAAAGCAGAATCAAAGACTAGAGCCTCGCCTAGCCTAGAAGAGAGTCCAATCAAAGAGTTGGCAGTGACCTTAAAGACTCTGTAACCCAGTGACTCCAATTTCAGAAATCAGGCATGTGTATGACACTTTTTAATTTTCTTTTTTAATTAATATTTTCAGTTTCTGATTTTCTTTCACCCTTCGTTCCCTCTCCTATGCATTGAGAAGGCTAGAAATACAATAACCATTATACATATGAAGTATGACATATTTTGAAAAAAATCCTTGCTGAAAACAATCATCTGTAAGACTTAAAATCACTCTAGATATCTGGAGGGATCATGGATGTGGAGATGGCCTTTTCTTGATGGGGTCAGACATCCACGAAGGGTTACTCCATTTATAATGATCCAGCCATATCAGGGGTAAATTGTATAGTTATTGCTAAGAATCCTGTCTAACACTGGAAAGGGCTATCAATAATGTAGCTGAAACAGGTTGTGCACTTTTAGGCTATATCAGCTACTGTGAGGGAGATTATGGTAGACATGGATGGGAGGATGCATTCATAGAGTCTTGGTATATATTGGAGAACAGATGAATGAAAACAAAAAGTCACAAGCCAAGGGTCATTATTGACTGGAGGGAGTAATAGGATCACAAATAGAGAGCTAGAAGAGACCACAGAGACCATCTAATTTAAGTCTTTCATTTAATGGTTAAAGAAACATGTGCAGTCATGGGAATTCGGAGAGGAGAGGAGGGGGGAGGACGGTGAGGAGAATAAGAAGTGAAGGGAAGGGAGAAGGGGAAGGCATACAAAGAAAGAAGAAATGAGTGATGAGAGAGAGAAAAGAAAAAAGTTGAAGGTGAAAAAGACAAGAGAGCTAGAAAGAAGAAATGGAGAAAAAAGAGAAGAGAAGGAAGAAAAAGAATGAGCAAGCAGCAGATATGATGAGAAGTGGGTGAGTGTATCAGAGATGGGGACCACAGCCTTATGATCTGGAAGAGCCTTTCAGATCAATGAAAACTCATTCCTTTTACAGAAGAGGAAAATGACACAACCCAGTGCACAGAAATACCACATCATGAGGATGGAAAGAGGAAACCTAGGAACAAGGACATGGGGAAGACAGAGGTCTTCTTATCTCATTGGCTCCACAAACTTTAATTTGGTTGAAATAAACTTTTTCCTAATCCCACACACTGGGTTTATCCCTCCATTTATTCTCTGGATCATTTACAGATGAGAAAACTGAGGCAAACAGAGTTAAGCGACTTGTTAATGAATAGATCCTTTGGGAGATACAAGAGGAGCCTATCGAGACCTTGACCTCAAACAGAATAAAATCATTTTTAGCTGAAGGAAACAAGAAGCTTTTCCTGAGATCCCCAGCTAGACCCAATCTTTTTCTCCTCGAATTTCTCCAGATGTCAGGTCTGGATTTTTTTTTTGTGCTTTCTCCCAGTCTACTTCATACTCATCAATTTGGTGACTAATCCTCACTGTTAATCATCACTATCTCTCCCCTGAACTCCAGTCCCCTCCACCCCCTTCTGCTACTTGCCAGACATCTCCACCTGGAGGGCTTGCCAGAATCTCAGACTGAATTCACCTCCCCCACTGTACCCACTCTCTCCCCCTCTTCTTTAAATGACTCTAGCATCCTTCCATGCCATCTAGAGCACTGACATCTGAGTCATCTTAGACTTTTCTCTCGCCCTCAGTTCTGATGGCCAATTATTGCCAAGTCTCATCACTCAGTCTCAGAGATCCAGAAGGCACCTGATCTAGTCCATATCAGAGCATCCTTGGGGGAGACTCTTCTGTTCTTTCTTGGAGATGTCTCATGGCCTTATGGAGGAAAGAGAGACAATTTTTTCATTTGTAAGACAAGGAAGTTGGCCCTCAAGGAGAGTTCTAATACTTCCTAACTGTGCTTTCTCTTCTTCCCCCACAAAGAACTGTTTCCTTGGAAGCTAGAGGAGGAGGGCAAAAGCAGAGACTAGAAAAGAAAGTGATTTATTCCTTCCCAATGAGCAGGGGAGACACGAGCCCCTCATCCAGCCAGGCAGAAATCCCAGACCTATGCTTGGTGCCAAGTCTTATGCATGCAACGTTTCAAGGGACTCTGGAAACCTGTGCTGCATGATTCCTGGCAAGGATCTCAGGCTGAGAGTTTATCAGCTTCTTCCTGCAACAGTGCTCTGCACCTGGGACCCAGAGCAAGGCAAACTCAGGCTCAGGATGACGCGGTCAGAGGATGACTCCAGGTCAGAGTGTCTTCCCAAAGCGGGGATATAGGGCCTGGCCATGATACTGACTCTCAATAGAACAGGGATGATGAAAACATCGACTCTTCCCCTTGAACCCTTTTCAGGGAATGCACAAAATTTAGAAGTGGGAGAAACTTTGGAGTTTAGTGCCTTGATTTTACAGTTGAGGAAAATGAGTTATGTGTGTGTGTGCATATATATATATATATATATGTATATATATATCTCATTATATATATATTATATATATAACTCATAGCTTATATATATATATATATTTATGAGAGAGAGAGTGAGAGAGGGCGAGGAGAAAAAGGGGAAGGGAGGGAAGGGAAGGAGAGAGAGAGACACAGAGATACACAGAGAGACAGAGAGGGAGAGGGAGAGGGGGAGAGACAGAGAGGGAAAGGGGGAGAGAGACAAAGAGAGAGTGAGAGAGACAGAGAGATAGAGAGACACACAGAAAATGACAGAGAGACAGAAAATGACACAGAGAAAATGACACTCAGAGACAAAGACAGAGACACAGGGAGATATACACATAGAGGGAGACAGAGGGAGAAAGAAAGACAGACAGAGAGGGGGGAAGAGAGAAAGGAAGGAAGAAGGGAGAGAGGGAAGAAAAGAGGGAGGGAGAGGGAGAGAAAAGGAAGAAGGGAGGGAAGGAGGCAGGAAGAGAAGGAGAGAGAGAGAGGAAGGGAGGATTCTCTAGGGATGATGGACCTTCCCCATTATCCATCATCCTATTTGAACTTCAAGGAACCACTATACACAACCATAGCTCTTTCCCTACTAACACACACAAAGAATCTACAGGCACTCCTGCAAATCAGTTTCTAATAGCAAAGTTATTCATTTTCTAAACATGCACCCTGTGAGGGAGAATGGTGAGTCAGGAACTTTTATTCCCACTTTACAGAGGAGAAAACTGAGTTGGGAGGGGCAGTGTCTTTCACCCAAGGTTACACAAGGAAGTTAGCTGGTGTGCTGGCACAAGAACTCTGCTAGGAGCTCTCCAGCCAGGATCTCTCCTCCGTGATGTTCGGCTTCCCCACAGATATTCATCTCTGGGTAGGCAGCAGTGGCTGGGCCCACCTGAGTGCATGCTGTCTGAATCGCTGCTATCCAATTTATCTTGCATGTGTTTTGTTTGTACTTGGTAGTTTGCATGGTGTCTCCCTGTTACACTGAGAGTTTCTTAAGAGCAGGGACAATGCTTTACTTTCTCACGCATGTTTCCAATATTTAATACAGTATCTGACACATAGTAGATGCTTAATAAATGTGTTGTGACTGCCTCTCGTGGGTGATAACTCAAACAGTGGCAAGCCAAACACTCATGGGAAATGAGAGAATTTCCTAGGACCATGGGAGATTGCCAGTTTCCTATGCTGGGTAGATCTTTCTGTAACTTATAGATAACATCACCATATCTCAGAGCCAGAATTGATCTCCCAGGGAATCTGCTTCAGTTTCAACAAGATTTTCACTACAAAAATTCTATCCAATTTTTTGGATAGAAAAAAATCCAAAAATATTCATTCTATCATAGCTAACTGTTTCTTTTTCTTTTTGATTTTTATTAATTGTTTCATTTTTCTAGTTTTATATATATTTAACATGTTTATTTTTAATACAATATGTTTAAAATATATATTTCTTTATAAATCATGTTGGGAGAGAAAAATCAGAACAAAAGAGAAAAACCATGAGAGAGGGGGAAAAAAAACAGAAAAAAGAAGTAAACATAGCATGTGTTGATTTACATTCAATCTCCATAGTTCTCTTTCTGGATGCAGATGGCATTTTCCTGTCTTCTTAACCAATCTTAAAGGTATCAGGTGGTACCTCAGAATTGTTTTAATTTGCATTTTGCATTTCTTTTTAACATCCACTCACTTTTTAACATCAATTTCTGTCCTGGGGAGTTCTATTTTATTTTCAAAGGATGGACTTTCATTGAGGCAGGTTATTTCTCCCCTTTGATTCCTCAAAGTTTCCAATTATGAAATTAGTGGACTGAATAAGGTGCTCTCTAAGTCCCCTCAATCAAGTCGACCAATAGTTATTTCTCAGGTGCCTGTTATGTGCCTAATGTTGTGGTAGGTGTTGAAATTACAATATTACAGGCAAGGAACTTGTGTGGGAGATAAATGGCACATATGTAAGTTTATGTAGGATAAATATAAAGAGAATAAAACAAATTCCAGGTAGTTAATTTTTTAGGAGCTTTAGAGGGAGAGCTGAAGAAATCTGGAGAGGTTTCCTGTAGAAGGTGGTGCTGAAGCTGTATCATTCAGGAAGAGAAAATGGAAGGAGTTGAAGGAGTGCATTCCAGGCTTGGAGATGGGCTATGGAGAGATGGAGCGATGGCTAGTTGGGCAAGTTCTCATTGTAGAAGGGGAAGTGATGCCCAGGACGACTCTCAGGTCCCAAATCCTTTGATGCAGGGACTCAATTTGTTAGGAGTAGTTGACATTTACATAGCTATTTGTCCCTGCAAAGTGGTTTTATTATCTTGAAGGGCAGTGGATTTGGAGTGGAAGGACTGACTTTGAATCTTGACGGTGCTATTCGCCATCTGGCCAAACTCGGCCAAGTTGATTTCCCTCTTTTGGCTTCGGGGATCTCATCTGCCAAAGAAAAACAAACAAAAGGAACTGGGAGTGGATGGCCTTCAAGTTCCCTTTCAGTTTTGTGGTCTCTTGTCCCCATGATTATGCTCTGAGAGACATAGGAACTGTGCAAAGGAGACTAAAATTTAGGAAGTAAAAGGTACTTGGCCAAGGTTACCCAGTGAATGAAAAAGAGATAAGGGAATTCAGCTTGTAACTCTTGAAATTCAGATTTCTTATCATGATACCATCTTCATGTTATTTGTTTCAGTTGTGATCAGGTCTCTGTGATCCCATTTGGGGTTTCCTTGGAAGGTAATGAGATGGTTTGCCATTTCCTTTTTCAGATCATTTTACAGATGAGGAAACTGAGGCAAATCGAGTTAATTGGTTTGCTTGGGACAGCACAGCTAGTAAGTCTTTAAGGTCAGATTTGAACTCGGGTTTTCTTAATTTTAGGTCTGGATCTCCATCCACTGCACCACCTACCTGCCCCATGATACCACGTTGCTTTCTGATTTATTGACCATTGGTTGTTTCTTGATAATCTAGTTTGGCATCAAGGGCCCAGCTGGTCTCCAGTCCTTGTGGGCTGAAAAAATATGAGATCAACCAGACATTCCAAAATGGAACCAGGAGCTGGTCTTCAGGTTGTGATGTTGGACCTTGGGTGAATCCCCTGAGAATGGGGCACTTTTCTCTGAAGCCTGGTGAGATTCAGACCAAGGACAACTGTGATTCTAATTAATACAATGTATTCCTGGAAGTCACTCTTATTGCCATTTACACAACATATTTCTCCCTTGAAAGGCCTTTGGGGGACGATCTCTCCACATACGTGCAGGTCTTTAGTAGAATAACTAATGAATTTTGGCAGCACGTCTCCTGAAAATGCTGAAGGCGGCTTTTGTCACAAGTGCTTCCCCAAGCATCCTGGGGCCTTTGCAAAGGATTTATCTCAGCTTGGGCTTGGAAGCAAATTGGGCACTTGGCTTTGGAAGGGACCAGGAGAAAACTGTTGGATGAGAATCAGGGGAGGAAGGAAGATGGTTGACTCTCTTGTCCTTTGTTTCAGCAATCGTTGTCAACAAAAGATCTGGTACGTGCAAATGGAAAGTGGTTCTGTCCAACAAGTTATTTGACACCATTTAGTCAACAACAAAAATGATGCTTTGGGGACTTTGACCAATCAGGCTGGGTATATTGGTCTTGAATAAATCATGGAATCCAGACTTGGGGGGAACTTTAGAGAGAGATCTAGTCCAACATTCTCATTCCCTACAGGGTTTGAATCATGCCTTTGCTGCTAACTGAACAGTGATGGATGCACCCCTTTTACTTTCTGGATTTTCCTTATCTCATCTATAGAATGAGGGATTGGACTAGATACTAATGACTAAGGTTTATTCTAGCTCTAAATTCTATTATTGCTTTTTTGTTCATACATGATAAAGAACTCAATTTGGGCTTCCTAAGCTTATTTGTGTCATGGATTTCTTTGGTAGTTCAATGGACCCCTTCTCAAAATAACCATTTTAAGCACATAAAATAGATAAAGCAGTAGGAAGCCTTTGCTGATGGGAAATAAGCTCTATCTTATCATGGCCCAAATGAACATACTCAGTCCCTGTATAATAATAAAAACAGAAATAGTTAACATTTATATTGTACTTACTATGTGTGAGCCACTCTGCTAAGCATTTTACGTTTTTTCATTTGATCCTTAAAACACCCCTGAGAATGGATATTATTATTCCCATGTTATAGATGAAAAAAACTGAGGCAAAGTGACTTGCCCAGAAACGTTCAGTTGGTAAGTATCTGAGGCCAAATTTGAACTCTTTCCAAGTTACAGACCCGGGCTTTATCCGCTGAGCCACCTCACTGCTCATTCTAAAGTTTGAGTATACAGCAAGACGCACCAACATGTTTCCTGTAGGTAGGATAAAGATATTTCTTCCTTATCCCAATTTATCTTGCCTTTCTGTTGTACTAGAATGGAAAAGAATTCTTCTCATTTTAAAAAGCATTATAATAATGATAAAATCCTGCCTGCCAGACTGCTTCCTTCTGGGAGAAATGGCACTGGGCTGCTCAATCCCTGGGTCTCTACTTCCAAGATGATTAGAATAACCATTCCCCTAAGGGCCAGCTGTCTACTTTTCCCTTCCACATGTCTACTTTTCCATTTCACAAGAAGAGTCCCATCTCACTGTCTGGGGGTACTGGTGCCATCCTACTGGTGCCATCCATCGTATGGCCAGAACTCAACTAAGCAAAGTCCCAGAGGCCTCACCAGCCCTTCCTTTCCTCAAAGCTATGAGAAAAGTCTCAGGACACAAAGTCTCCACCAAATATCTTTCTAAATCTTGCTAGCCTTCTACCATTGCGTCCCCCCCCCAACTCCCAGCCCTGAGGAAAATGGGTTTTGAAGAGTCTATTATTATTATACTTGTTACTATTGTTGTAATAATTATTATTAACCTGAATGAGTGATGGAAATGTGAGTTATAAATAGGAACTGAAAAAGGATGGGGCTGGGTGGTGGAGTGGTGATGGTGGTGGAGGAGGAAGGGAGTAATGTTGAAAAAATATGCTTAGAGCAAATTATCTCATGTAGGATTGAAGTTTTTTTTCCTCCCCCTAATCCATCTGCAAGGCATTTTTAAAATTATCACTATTTTAATGAAGTTCACATTTTTGGCATAACATAAAGCTTCATATAAAATCCCTTAGGACAAGACAAGTAATATTTGAGGAGAATTATATTTCAGAGTACATCTGTACAAAGTAGTTATGAAGCAATAAAACACTAAGCTGATTCAAATCTTTTTTCCCCTCTTTATGGAAGTTTTTGGTCCTTAATAGCTCAGACTGAGAGTGGGAAGGAAGCTTAGAAGTCATTTCTTTCAACCCCCTTCTCTTATAAAAGATGACACCAAGAGTCAGAGAGCAAACGAGCTTATCCAAGGATATACAGGTGGTACAAAGTATAGCAGGATTGGAAACCAGGCCTCTGATCAGTTTGGCATTTTTCCCCACTCCCTTCCTGCCCCTCTCCTTCAACCCAAAGGAAAGTAGACACAACCACCACAGAAATACCCAGAGGGCCCTAAGCTGGTCTTGTTTGGAAGCTTTCAATTCTCCCCCTCTGCTGATTTAACTTTTCTAATTAAGGAAAATTGGGCTCTCTATATTCTGTGATATCAAGCCAAACATAAGGGATTCTAGTGTCAATATAGAAAAGAGAATATTTTCCTGGCAACTCTCTGAGGCAGTATAGTCAAACTCAAATAGAAAGGGGGACCACCACACTGTACAAAAAGATCTCCCCAGGTGTACTGACTTAGAAAACCACATACTACATGTTAATATTATTTTTGTTTTATTATATTTTTATTTACTTTTTAAGTAGCATAGTGCCTGGCATACACTAAGTGCTTAATAAATGTTGATTGTTAAATATTTCTTACTTGTATTTTAATCTGGATAGGTCTATTCTTAGTGTTGTATTTGTCCTGTACATTTGACACCTCTGTTTTGGGGCAATTGGAGAAATATAAGCTTCTAAGAGCAGCTAGATGGTTCAGTGGATGAGATCCATTTAATTCAAATTTGACCTCACTTTCTAGCTATGTGATTCTGGACACATCTGTTTCTTTAATTCACTGGAGAAAGAAATGACAAACCTAATATCTTTGGAAAATTCATGGACAGTATTGGTGTGCTATGGTTCATAAGGTTCATGAAGGGTCAGACCTACTTGATTAACAACAATTACAAGATTCTAGAATCAGAAAGTCCCAAACCAAACTCTAGAAGAACAAGTATAAACTCACACACACTCAAATAAATTCATGCACTTTCCTCTTTTTACCCAAATCCTATTGGGCATCCAAGTAGAGGGAGTTGGAGATAGAGGACTGATGTCTTAGAGGGAGAATGAGGCAGCATTAATCATCTCTAGATATGGAGATGATACAAATCTGGAATTTGTGAGGTCATCTGGAGAGATGATTAAGGAGAGAAGGATGGAGGTCTTGGGAAAGAGCTTTGGGGCACTTCTGCTTTTTGGTGGTATATTACAGGTGATGAGCCAGCAAAAGGATGGAGATTTCAAAGACAGAGGAAGTGTAATACTTTGTCCACTCTGCCATACTTTCTTCTCCTACTCATCCCAATTCCTGTACTTTCCTCCATGTCTTTAAGGATGAATTTCTACCTACATGGTCATTCCACCATGAAGTGATAATGTTCAGTTCATCTGGTCATTTAAGGGGAAGGAAAGGTAGAGTCTGTTGCTTGTAGAGTTAAGACTGGCCAAAAGTCTGTTGCTTTGCAGTCTCATCTTTCTCTCCAATGACCAGAATGTTTTAGAGAAATTTGTAAAGTTAGTCCAAGGAGGGTGGGAAACTCTAACCAAAACTGGAGACACAAACTGAAACAATTCTGATTAGGAGGAAAACGGGGAGCTGTCCAAAAGGACTGATGTAGCTGCAGAGGAGATTCATTGGCCATTGGAGGTTTGTGAGAAAGATGTGCTGAAGATGGAAGCGAGGAAATTTAACAGAACATGAATACAGGGCATTTGAATGACTGTAAAGGAACATGTTGGGCATACTAAAGCCCAGAATGAGCCGAAAGTAGAGACAAATGGTCAAGAAAACAAGAGGTTGCACATTTGCTATTACAATTTATGGGGGAGGGTGGTAAGAGGATATTTAAGAAATGATAGGACAGTACCTTGGGGTGAATGGAATAATAATATAAGGCAGAGAGGAGGTTGAAACAGTCAACTCACATTTCTTCAATTTTCTCTTACAAATAGAATGATTTTTGTATGGGGAAGGATAGAGCAAAAATGGCTACTAGAGAGTTGAAGCTGAAGATTGTTGCCTGGTAAATAACATCTAGTTTACATCAAGAGTTCAATCCCTGGGGTTGTAATGCTTTTTTCAGGGTAGTGAAACATTTGGCAGATCAGTGGTTTTAGAAGTGGCCTGGAGAAGAGGAATGAAGGGATAGGACAAGTGAAAAGAGAAAGCTGAGTTTTTTTTTTTTTTTAAAAGGAAGAGGAGAAGGTAGGTGGTATAGTAGATAAAGCACTAACTCTGAAATCAGGAGATCTTGAATTTTTAAATCTGGCCTCAGACACTTAACACTTCCTAGCTGTGTGACCCTGGGCAAATCATTTAACCCCAACTTCAAGAAAAAAAATAAAAGGGAAAAGTATGAAAAGTTATCTATATTAAAGATATGATGTATAAACTTTTAGAAAAGGAAGCAATGATTATCAATAATCACTATATTTCCCTCAAAAAATGTGCCTTTGAAAAAATCTCATTCCCTTTATTGACATGATATTATGAATTACCAGCATGGAATGAAAATGGCATTAAGTGGATTTGGTTCTGCTGGAATAACTAGATATGAAGCACCATTATTAATCTACTTGGATACAGGTCTCTAATTGGGATGCCTCAGGGCACTTTTCTTGGTGCTGTGCTATTTACTACCTCTAGCAATGCTTGGGTAAAGTCATTCTTATTCAATGGCCTGATGGCAGATGGGGTGAGAGAAAAGAGAATAAATAATTGTTAAATATATACCACTATGCCAAGTGTTTTACAAATATTATCTTATTTGATAAAACGAGCGCCTTATAATTAGACTTTGATGTTTTCTTTATATTTTTTCTGGATCTTTTATATTGAATTTTCTACTTTTTGTTACAACTACCTGAAAGACTCTCAATTTGTCAAATATCATTTTTTTCAAGATTATACTCAACTTTGCTGAGTAAACTATTCTTAGATAAAACCCCTTTTCCTTTGCTTTTTTAAATATAATATTCCAAGATCTATGATCTTTTAGTGTAGAAGCTCTAGGTCTTGTGAAATCCTAACAGTATTTCCACAATTTTAAATTTTTTTTCTTGCTGCTTGCAACATTTTCTTCTTATGAAACTTGGCTATGACATTTCTGTAAGTTTTTTTTTTTTCCTGGAATCTCTTTTAGGTGAGGTGAAGTAGATTTCTTTCTATTTCTACTTTACCTTCTTGATTTTATCTTTGTGAAACTTGTAAAAATAGCTAACAGTTTGTATGACATAGATCTAAAAAAAAGTCTAGATTCTCTAGATTGCTAGTGAATAGAATAAAATAGAATTTAATATTAATAATAAATTGCATATAGACTATTATTACTAAATTTTATATTATTCTATTTAATAATACTTAATACTAGTCAAGCCAACATTATTCTCTCTGTCTCTCTGTTTCTGTCTCTTTCTCTCTGTTTCTGTCTCTGTCTCTTTGTTTCTGTCTGTCTCTGTCTGTTATGGCCAGAACTTGAAACAAGGTGCTAAGTCAGTGGAATCCATAGAGACAATGGTTGTTTAGCATAGTGCTTAACAGTTCTCTATTTCAGTACCTACTTAGTACTTAATATAGTTCCACAAGATTCAAACCTATGATAAGAGAGCATATAAGCTCAGACAAACAGCCAGAATCAGAACTAGGGAAGACAGAGAAGTGGTAGCAGGCTCTCCTCCTCTGCTGCTCCACTGAAACCAAGATCCCGAAGGCCTCCAGAAAAACTACCCAAGGAGACAAGACTTTGAAGGAGACAACAAAGGATTTGGACTTTAATCCATGGCTGTGCTTGTGGTGATTACTGAACTGAAACGAAGGCTGCCCCCAGAGACCTCAGGAAAATCTCAACAGATAACATTACATTTTAGAGAGAATATTACATCTGTCTGTCTTTCTGTCTCTCTCTGTCTCTTTCTTTCTCTGTTTTTCTCTTTTGCTTTCAAAGTGCTTTCCACCTATTATGTCATCTTAACCCCATTAAAAATGTTGGGAGAGAACAATTGTCTTTCTAATTTTATAGATTAAAAAAAAATGCTGGAAAAAAGTAACCAGTGTCACTTAGCTGGTAAAAGTCAAGGAACAGATTAAAGTTTATGTATTCTTATCTCTAGGTCCAGCATTGTAGTCCCTGCACCATGATGAAAAGTGTATGGATGAGTTTAAAATAATAATAAGTATAGTATGGGGAAACACTATATTTCATGTTCATTAATTGTTTTGTATGCATTACTCTACTCTTCCTGTCTTGTTTGAGGTTTGGAATAATGGCATATGTTTCTTTGTATCCCTAGTGGTATTAGGACTGGGCAATAGGCTTACTAATTTAATTCAATTATTTGCTTGCTATATAAAATATACTGCATTATGCCTTGAGAATTAAAAAAAACCAAATATTCCCTTCCCTCAAAAGATCCTAGAAATCATCTAATCCAATAAACACATAACCTCCTTTCCAAGCAGAGAGAGATGTAGCAACTACAGAATACTAGTTTAGAATATAAACTCCTTCAGAAATATTATAGAGGAAGATTATGAGAAACATGCCTTCATAAAATACTGAAAAGTAGGTGAGAGTAAATGAGCTTTTGGCAGGTTGGATGTGAGGTTCAGTTAAGAGAAATTGCCTTTAAAGTATTTCATGTTGCAACAGAAAAATGATGGAAAACACACACACACACACACACACAACGCACACACACATACAATTAAACATATTTGAGATGTTCCCCAAGTTAGAATTTGTTTTTCTGGACCATGTATATGAGTTACAAAGGTATAATTTTTCTTTTTAGGAGAAGGAAGATAGGAAGAGATAAATTACTGCTTGCTAATTGAAAAAAAACTTAATTTTAAAAGACAACAAACAAATGAAAAATGGATCATATCTGTCAATGTCCACAACAAACTAATGTAAACCATTTTGTTCATCAATGATACTGGAATTGGACTATTTGCACTGTCACATTTTATTCTCTGAAATACTGCCTGGAGAAGGAAAAATGAAATTAAAGAAAATCACAATGGAAAGGGCACCTAGATCAGCTTAGGGATACACAGAGATTTTTTTTCCCCTACAGGTGTCATTGCTTTAAGGCCATGGAAGGCTTGTATCTAAAAGAAGGGAAAATGTCATGTGTAGAGAAAAATCCTAGACGATCTTACTACTTAGAAAAGACTGTTGAAAAGATATCAATAACTACTAATAAATATGTCTATTCTCTCTTCCCTCTGAACTGTTTCTGAGAAAAATTTACATATATGTATCAAAGGCATCCTTCTTGAAAATAACATTCAGGAGTAGGTAGATTATTACAAATCATATTCAGTGAAAGATCTTTGCAATCACACAAAAGAATGAAAAGTGCAGAGAATAGAAGAATCTATTCTTACTGATATTAAAAAATGATTTTGTTTGGTAGAGTAAATGCTATTTTAAAGACTCATCTTAAAGGTGCCTCCTATGTCTATGTTAAGTTATACAAGATTCATTCTGGATACATTAACAAAGATAACAGTTCAATGACCTGATTTCCAGAATTAGGGAAAACTCAGGAAAACAAGGAAGGAGCTTCTCAAAGGTCTTTGCCACTGTCATGGAAAATGTGCCATGAATAATACAAGTGAAAGAGGGATTCTTTATAGATAATGAAAGCTTCTTTCAATATTCTTGTTTGCAGATAACATTAAAACAGTAGAATCACGCCTCAGAGCTTTTTAATCACTCTGTCACTGTCTATTTGTCTATATGTCTCTGTCTCTTTGTCTCTGTCTTGCTCTCTTCCCTCCTCTATTTCTCTCTTTACAATCTTTAAGTTACATTTAATTTTATTTTCAATTAAAGATCAGGCTTCTCTTCTTCCTATTCCTCTCCTAACATTACAAAACCTCTATTACAAGTTTGTATAGTCAAGCAAAACAAAATTTCTTGTTTACCATGTCTTAAAAAATATATCTATCTCAATTTGTGCTCTGAGTCCAATACCTCTTTCTCAAGAGGTGAGAAGCATGTTCAATTAGGAGTCCTTTGGAACTGTAGTGGGTCATTGTGTTGCTCAGAGTTTGCAAATTCTCTTTTAAAATTTTCATTTTGTTTTAATCAGCTAAGATCTGCCTTCTCATCCCCATCTCCCCACATTGAGAACACAGGAAAAAATCCCATTACCAAAAAAATACTCAAAGCAAATTTCAACATTGGCCATATCCTAATACTTGTTTATAAACACACACACACACACACACACACACACACACACACACATATATATATATATATATATATATATTTCTCATTTCTTATTCTGAGTCCTACACCTTTTTAATAGTAAGTAGATATCATGTTTTCTCATTAGACCTCCAGAATCTTAATTGGTTTTTGTGATAAGAGTTCAATACAATACTATTCCATTACATGTGTATATTATATCTTGTTCATCCATTCCCAATTTATGGGTACCTCCAAAAATTCCCATTCTTTCCTTCAAAAAGAGCTGCTCTAAATATTTTTATACTTGCTTTCAATTCAGTTAGTTTAGAAGTAATCCTTTCCCTGTAACTCTCCCTCCCTTCTCTCCCTTCCCATGAATTTTTCACTGTTGAGTAAACTGGATTTTTGCACAAAGATTTCTCCCTTCCTCTTACCCCCTGCTCCTGTTCTCTTGTTTATTCTTGTTTTATCTAGCTCTTTTTTTCTTGCTCTCTCAATCTATATCTGTTGTCCAATTTAAAGGACAATGAGTCTCCCCCTACACTATCCTCCTTATTTGTATAGATGTAGTTATATACCTTCATCATGTAAGATAATTTTCTCCAAACTTCCTTCCTCCCTACCCCCTCAGTGTTCTCTTCTTCCCCTCCCTTTGCATTCTTTTCTTAAAATCTTCAAAATATAATAGAACTTTTCTCTAGCTTTGTCTAATTGGACTCCCTTTATGACCCTTGATGATGAGGATAATAGGATTCAGACAGGACATGTGTAATCTCCTCATATTTTAACATAAGCTTCTTATTCTTGAATATAAGAAGCTTATCCTTTATCATTATTCATTTATGTTTCCCTTTTTATGTTTCTCATTACTCTTACCTTTGCACTTCCAAGTTTCTACACAGTTCCATTCTTTTCGACAGGAATGCTTGGAAGACCTCTATCTCCTTAAAGGTTCATGCCTCCCTCTTCCCCATCCCTGTGCATCATACTGAGCTTTGCTGGGTAAAATATTCTTGACTGTAAGCCCACATTTTTTGCCATCTGGAATATTTTGTTGTAAGTTCTCTACTGCTTTTTTCTTGAGTGTAAGCCCACATTCTTTTCCATATGGAATATTTTATTGCAAGTTCTCTACTGTTTTCTAGTCATGATTGCCAAATCTTTGTTTTTGGTTGCTTCCAGTATTTTTTTTTATTTTTAAAAAGCTTTTTATTTTCAAAATATATGCATAGTTTTCAACATTCACTCTTGCAAAACCTTGTGTTCCAATTTTTTTCTCCTTCCCTGCTTCCACTCCCTCCCCTAGATAGCAAGTAATCCTATATATGTTAAACATGTGCAATTCTTCTATACATATTTCCACAATTATCATATTGCATGAGAAAGAGATGAAAAAGGAAAGAAAAATGAGAAAGAAGAAAAAAAAACCAAACAACAACAAAAAGGGGAAAATACTATGTTGTGATCCACACTCAGTCTCCACAGTCCTCTCTCTGGTTGCAGATGGCTCTATCACACTAGTATTTTTTTTTTAACCTGGGAACCCCAGATTTTAGTCTGGGATGTTTTATTTTAGTATCTCTTTTGGGAAAAGACTGGTGGATTTCTTCTATTTTTTTCTTTGCCCTCTGATTTTAAGAAATCTTAACAATTTTCTTTTAGATTTCTAATGTCTAGATACTTTTTGATCATAAAGTTATTTCTATCCAGTGAATCTTAATTTTTTTCTTCCCTGACATTTTCCAGGTCATTTTTGGAATGAGATACCTTACATTTCTTATTCTTTGATATTTTTGATTTTGTTTTTATATTTCTTGTTGCCTTTCAGATTCACCGACTTCTTTAGTCCATTTAATTTTCTTAATTTAAATTTGCTTAAGGTTTTCTACCTCTTGTGTTAAGCTTTTAATTCTCTTTTCAGTTCCATAGTTCTCATTTCTTTTCCATTTTTTCTTCAAGTACTCTCATTCTATTAAAAAAAACAAACCATTTTTAAACTCCTAAATCCAAATCTCTTGCTTTATCTCTACCAGGATTTACTGTGACTTTTTTCAGAGTTTTTCCATGAGGATTTGGTTTGCTACATTTTCTAGATCTATTAGGAAGTTTGTGGAGAAGGACTCACTGCACAGTTGTTCCACTGCCAAATTGACTCCACTCTAGTCTCTCAAAGCAAATTACCAGCTACTCAAAGATTTGGGCTAACTAAGCACATAGAGAACATTGAATAGATGAAGAATGACTGATATTCAAATTGTTTGGTGCAGAAACCACAGGGCTTGTGCATTAGTGAATGTATTTTAAAGAGATTGCATATGGACAGTGAGCAGGGCAGAAAATGGAAGAAGAGGAAGAATATGGCTAGATTGCAGTTAGGAAATAATTCCATGCTTATCATGAATCATAGTCATTTCTCTGAAAGGAAACTCATCATTGGAACATTGATAATAACAATGAACATTTGTATAACACTTTATGGTTTGCAAAACCCTTTATGGAGACTATATTATTCTATCTTCATTGTAACCCTAGGAGTCTGTTTGTCTGTCTCTCTTCTCTCTCTCTCTTTCCATCCATCCATCCATCTATCATCTAACTATGTGTCTATCTATCTATCATCTTTCTATCTAGATGATCCAGAAGACATCTGAAAAATGAAATGAGTTGATCATATAGTAGATAAACATTCAACAGATGGACAGCCTAAGTATTTCCCTCATATTTACATAATTTAAATGCCCAAAGGATCACGTAGAGTTTTGGGGATGGGATACTTTTGGAGGATTTCTGGGAATACATGGACAAGACCCATTGGATGGATTATTTTTGGGATCATCTGAGGGAGGGTCCACACAGATAAGAATATTCATTCTTCAGATAGATAATCTTCTTTTTTCTCCTCCTCTTCTTTTGTCTAAAAGATTATTTTGCAGAAAACTCACATGAGTAAAGCTCTCACATGAAAGTCAGAAGAAATGATACAAGGACACTCTCAAGATCTCTCTGAAGAACTTTGGAATCAACCTGGTGATGCTGGCACAGGACTACCTAGCATGGTGTGCCTATATCAAAGAAAGTGCTGTGTCTATGAGCAAAACAGAAAGAAAAATGAGCTGTACAAATTTAGAGACATTTCCGCTTCAAGTATTCATAGGAACTATTTGTGCCCAGCCTGTGGTAGAGCCTTTTGGGCTTATATTATCTGATCAGCCACAATTGGAAATGCTGTACTTTGACCCCAACAGAGTGATTTTGGTCCATTTTGTGAACAAAGAACAGCAATCAACCAACTTCCTATATAACAGCAACCCACTTTCCTGAAATGTTAGATGAATTTTTGGAGTGGAATTTTGAAATGTTCAGTCTCAGTCTTGGGAAATCCTGGAAATATGGTTGTGGTCTCTCCCTGTCTTAGTGACTGTTTTCTTGTTTTGTGTTTTAGTTAATGATGGAAGAGAAGTGGAGGGAAATCAGGCCCGACCAACATGCATATTTTATTCCCTGGATTTTGCCAGTCTCCTCATACTCCAAAGCTGGACCCCTACCAGGGAGTTCACATTTAATAAGAATTTGGAAGACTAGAAACTTTAGATATAAACACTCATTACTAAATGAAAACGATAACAAATGCCCATCTGGCCTTTAGCCCGTTTTTAGGCCACAAAAGACTGCCAAAAAGCCAGCTGGCTTCCCAATTCCTTGGGTCTAAAGGTTCTCCAGGGCAGATGCTCGGGGGAATTCTGCTCACTAGCCTGCTGACATGCATTTGGAGACCAGCCACTTCTACACTTTTGAGCTTTCTGTTGATTTGTGTGGTATGGTAAGGCAGATGGGATGAGCCAGTTTCATGGACATCATCGTTCCATGGAGCATCTGCCTTCTGTGGGTCTTCTCCTAGGTAGAACTTTGACATATTGGAGAATTTCTAAAAGTGATCGGCTGTTTGTTGTTGTTGTTATTGTTTGTCCTCAGTTCTCTAAGAGGACCTGACATTAGGGAGGTGATGCAAGTAAATTGGATATTAGTAAGGGAGGGCTGTGCAAAGTCACCTGCCTCACTTTCCCTTCAGACCCATCTGAGTCCAGTGGCCAGATATAGGTCAAGATGACAGGAGATGGCCCCAGATGCAGTAGGAGACCTTGCCTTTTTTAAGCTAAGGTCTTTAACAGGTCTCACTTTGATTGAGGCTGCACCCATTCACTGATTAAGCCTAGTAATGTAAAAGAGAAAGATTTGAGTGCCTGTCAGAAGAGGAACAATTGAAGAAATTGTGAATATTTAACCTGGAAAAGAGAAAACTGGAGGAAGGGAAATGGTTGCCATCTTCACATATGGCTTCACATACAGGACTTTCATGGAAAAGAGAGGTTTGAGTTTTATTCTCAGAAGGAAGAACTAGGACCGGTAGAAGATTCAGGTTTAGTTTGAAGGGAAAAAATCTTTTTCATAATTACAGCTCTCTAAAGTAAAATACATTTCCCTGATAAGTAGTGAGTTCCCCATAATTGAAAATATTCAAAGAGAGATTTGACCAACACTTATTTATAGGAGCAAATAGAAAGCAGATACTAATTGTTATTGTTTCCATATCTATTCTCATGAGTAATACTTTATATAAATAAGACATTCTGCTTAACTAAAGGCATTTGCATAGAAAGGATGTTTCATTTGTCTCCTCGGGATGCAAAGTAAGGTTTATAAAATTTATGGCACTCCTCTCTCAACTCCCATTCTCTCTGACAGATCAAATTCATAGAAAGTGACTACCTCTCCTCAGAGCTCTCACCTGGTAAAGGGATGAGGACTAAATAGGGTGGGGTGATTGATAGAGTCACATTATTGAACCGCACTCATAAACCAGGCTTTTGAAATGGACATATTTCCCTACTTTGTCATCCTAAAAGAGCTATTAAAGGGGGAATTATTAGTACCTCATCCCCTCCACTAAGCAACATCATTTTTGTTAAGGACCCTGGTGATCAGCCCAAGGAATGTCAGCATGGGTCATCCTATTTGCTTTGAGCATAACTCAGAAATTTTCTTGGCCATAATCTTTGTGTGTGCATTCTAGATGGTCCTAAACTTCTATATAGCTTCCTGTGCTGGAAATTACAACACAAAATAATCCAGACCAATATTTTAAAATCAGAAATAGAAAGTATTGTTCCCCTTTATTCTCCCCCTTTTTATTTCCTCTGCAAGACATTTCAAGCAATATCCAAGACAATTTTAATGATTTACCCTTTTTTCTTGTTCAATTGTTTTCAGTCCGATTTTTCATGATTCTATTTGGCGTTTTCTTGGCAAAAATACTGGAGTAGTTTTGTCATTCTCTTCTCCAGCTCACTTTACATATGAGGAAACTGAGGCAAGCAGGATTAAGTGATTTGCCCAGAATCGCACAGCTACTATGTGTCCAAGGCCAGATTTGAACTCGGGGAGATGTTTTCCCGATTGTAGACCCTATACTCTATCCATTGAACCACTTAACTGCCCATACTAGCTTCTCCTAGGAAAATGCTTTGAAAGTACAGTTCTGCCATATTGATTCTCAGAGTACATTTTTACACATCCCTTCCAGTCACTTCTACAAAGTTCAGATGGAAATTCAGGCACTAAATATTCTCATATTTGTTTCCAAATATGCTATTAATAAGAGTCATTTCTCCCAAATATGGGCAGGGCCAGCAATGATTTGTGGAAAAATTCTTCCCTCAGTATCTCTCAACCTCATCCTCCCTGATTGAAGTAATTATTTGGGGGGAAAGATGAAGGGGTCACTAGGAGCATCTGGAACTGGATCCAATAAAAAAGCTTGGGACAGAGACAGGACAGATTTACTTATTTTCTCAGACCACTATTGTTCCATGATATGATGCTAAGCATACAAGATTTGCGATGAGCTTTTGAGGTTATTTATTCTCTAATGGCCAACAGACTGGCCCATTTTCAGCCCAGTAACAATGTAGGAGATTGTGTAGATAAGATGAACCTTGCCTGATTGATGTGAATTGTTAATATTCATGTGCAATATAAAAATATTCATTTGCAAGAAGATGTCTCGGTAAGAAAAACAGGGAGCAGACAAAGGGAAACAGTAATCAGCTCTCGATCAGACAACATTAGGAGGATCACATTCAAATTGTAGGAGCATGAGATCATGAATTGAGAGCAGAAAGAGGCCTCGGAGGCTGTCTAGTCCAATACTCTTTCCACTGGACACCATAATTTAGAAAGCACATTGACAGGCCAGAAAGCATCTGGGATGGAAACTGTGATAATCATATTAAAAGATCCACATCTCCATAACACTTTAAGATCTGCTTGCTAAGTCATGCAAAACTTAAAGGAACAAATCTTGATTAGTCTAAAGGAATAATTCATCTTTATCTATACCATCTCTATCTCTACCTAAATATCCACAGATGGGAAGGGAGATCGTATGGCTGAGGGCTCAGTTTAAGAAAAATTAGAGTGGGGAATGGCAATCTGAAATTAGAGGAAGCTTCCCACCAGATCAGTCCTGAGAGATTTCTATTAAGGAAAGAGGCTTCCTTGCCAGCTAGTTAACTTCATGTCTGTAGAATTTAATTATTAACTGGATAACTACTTATGAAAAAAAATATAGCAGCAGTCAGTGTTCATGGTTTGGGGGAGAAGTGCATGCTAGATAACTTTGGTGGTCCTTTCCAATTCTTTGTTTCTATGACAAAGGCTACTGTTGGGTGTTTATGAAATACTTCCTCTTGCACCCAAAGGCCTAGATCAGCAGTCAGTGATCTGAGCTATCACAAATGGATCTCTTTGTGCCTTAGGCACCCCTGAGTGCCTGTTTGTGGAAAGATTCTTTCCTCAGTATCTCGCATCCTCATCCTCTCTCAGTTGTTTGGGGGAGAGAGTGAGGAGGTCACTGGGACAGGAGAGCATCTGGAACTGGATCTGTCGACCAAGCTCTGCTATCCATAAAGAATGTATTATGGCAGCTTGACATGGAGCTCTGCATCCTTTGCAAATGACAGGTTATTTAATTACTGTTCTGCACAGACATGGTAGTAGCCCATGCTAAGTCTTAAAACTAGTTAATTCTGGCAAAGTACATGGTTATGGTTTCTATCTGTTGGCCTTCACCTTGGCCATCTCACAACCAAGAAGCCTGTCTATTTCATAGGTTAGTCCTGGGCCTGATCAGTGAGCTGTCTCCATATATATATTGTTGGTGGGACGTACTTACCCTCTTTGTTGTCTCTGCTTCCCGTGTGTATAGATGCCCAGAGCACAAAGAACGGTGAATCCCTTTGGCTGGGTAGCGGCTGCTCATCGTTATTAGCACCTTACTTAGAGAGGAGCAATGTTGGGAGGCCATTGTGAGGACGCTCCATAGAATATTCTGTGTGTGTGTGTGTGTGTGTGTGTGTGTGGTGTGAGTGTGAGTGAGTGAGTGTGTGTGTGTGTGTGTGTGTGTGTGAGAGAGAGAGAGAGAGAGAGAGAGAGAGAGAGAGAGAGAGAGAGAAAGGAAGGGAGGGGGGTGAAGTGGGGGAAGAAAGAAAGAGAGAGATAGAGAGAGGAGAGATAGAGAGAGAGAAACAGAGAAAGAGACAGAAGAGAGACAGAGAGAAACAGAGACAGAGAGAGACAGAGATGAGAGACAGAGACAGAAATGAAGATGGAGACAGAGAGAGACACATACAGAGAGAGAGAGACAGACACACAGACAAAGAGAGACTTACAGAGCATTATTGGGGACAAATAATGTCAAGATCAAGGCCTGGCTGCAGGTACAGAAGATGTGGTCTCAAGACTTAATCCTACCCTTAATAAGCTAAGTAGCCATTGTGCCTAAGTGGGCAAGGGCTGCAAGCATAATTTAGTCTGGTACATTTCCTAGTCAACCTTTAGTGGCCTTTAAGTAAGTAGCCATTCAACAGGTTTGAAATCATGTTTTCTGTGTTGTTTTCCTTTATTACTTACTCTGGTACTCCCCCAGCTTCGTGCCCTCGTGTCTGTCTCAAGCCTAGACTGAATATTTTTGTTTGCCAGTTTTTTGCTGCACTAGAGAGTTCTTTCTCTCCCTCAGTCACAGTTTCCTGCTTGTTGTTTACCTGGATTTAATGAACAGTTTAGCTTGCGGGCGCTAATTAGTCTTTCTCTCTCTCTCTGTCTCTCTTTCTACATGTCTGTCTCTATCTCTTTCTGTCTCTGTGTTTATCTGTTTCTCCCTCCTCCTCCTCCTTCTCCTTTCTCTCTCTCCTTCCCTCCTTCCCTTCCTCTCCCCCAACCCCTATCTCTCTCTCTCTCTCTCTCTCTCTCTCTCTCTCTCTCTCTCTCTGTCTCTCTGTCTCTCTCTCTCCCTTCTCTCTCTCCCCTCCTATTTCCATCTAATCATCCATGCATCATCTCATATTGATGTCATCTACATATTTATCTGTTATTGTTTGTGATGGACTCTAACATCTGATATAGTTTTAGAAATTTGTGAGATTGTTTAGGAGAGGAGGAGGAGGGGGGAGGGAGAGAGAGAGAGTGAGAGAAAATGTGGCATTCTCTCCTTATAATCTGGAAAATTTATATTATTATATAAGATTTTGACTTTTGACAAAGGTTTCCCACAGAGAAATTCCACAAGCCCCAGATATGCAGTTAAACAATTCTGGCAGCCTGAAAGCAAAGTGTATTGAGAAAGAGATGAGTAGCTATGCACATTCTATAAAATTTAAGTGAAGCCAAAATACATGGGAACACAAAACAGAAGCGTGGGGTAGGATCTCCTTCCTGAGTTCTGGGATGTGGCAATCTTAAAACAAAAATGCTTTAGGTAGTTCTGGGCCTGGAGGATGCAAAAATATCTTGGAATTCTCACAGAATTAGTGTGGTCAAGGAACATTCAAGGTATGAACAGTCTTTGCTCTCATAAGGTTGGATTTAAAGAGTATAACATTTCCCCCAAGTAGTAAAATAAATCATTCTTTCCCATTGCCTTTATTATCCATCTATATCTATGATTTGTGGAGTGTATTTGTAAGAGAACTAATCTTGCAGACTTTTGTCGTGAAAAGATCTAAAGCAGCAAACCTAACATTTTGGACTCAGGCCCCCTTTATACTTTTAAAAATTATTGACTGCAAGGAGCCTTTGTTGATATGGGTTTTATATAGTTGTATATACACATAATGCAGATGTGTATGAATGTGTTATATTAGAAATGAAAGCATTTTAGGATTATCATGAAGGCAGTGTCGACATTGTAGGCTCCCTGAAAGTATGGATGACTCCAGTGGGCACCACACCATATTTGAGAACTGCTAACCTAAAGTGTGTTTGTGATATTAGGCTTTGAAGCAAAATAGTCTAAATATTAATACATATTTGTTAAAAAAAATCTCCAACAATAAAATGGACTATTCTGTTCAGGCCTCAAGCATATATTGAGAGAGATAAAGGCAGAGAAGAAATTTGTACTACCTTTTTGGGTTCACATGGTAAACTCTACAGAATAATCTGAAAAGAACTCACCTTTTAAAAAAAATCACCTTTTTACTTATGAGTCAGGCCCTCCCCTCAAATTGGCGCCTCACCAAAAGACATTGATCCTGTGGATTTAACCCAAAGAGCATTATTTCTGTTTGATTCCAATGCAATCTCAGGAATAAAGCTTGGATAGGGATTTTTTTTATCTGTTTCTCCCAAAAGAGATAATAGGTTTTCAGCTTTTGCTGGGTATGCTTTGTCATGGGTGTGCTCCACCCCTGTCATCTTCTTCCTTCTTAGATGCACCTTTTAGAATTCTCAATATCCTAATTTTGATTATATTAAATTGAAAAGTTTTTGTCGTGGAATAATTCAGAATGAATTAGAAAGGAAGCAGAAAACTGGGAAAAATTTTTACATCTAATGATTCTGAGAAAGGTCTCTAAAATATACAGAGAATTGACTCAAATTTATAAGAATTCAAGTCATTCTCCAATTGATAAATGGTCAAAAGATATGAACAGATAATTTTCAGATGAAGAAACAGAAAATATTTCTAGTCATAAAATAATGCTCTAAATCACTATTGATCAGAAAAAGGCAAATTAAAACAACTCTGAGGTACCACTATACATTGCTCAGATTGGCTAAGATGACAGGAACAGATAATGACACATGTTGGAGGGGACTTGGGAAAACTGGGACACTGATGCATTGTTGGTGGAATTGTAAACAGATCCAACCATTCTGAAGAGTAATATGGAACTATGCCCAAAGGACTATCAAACTGTGCACACCCTTTGATCTACTGGGTCTGTATCCCAAAGAGATCATAAAAAAGGGAAAGGGTCCCATATGTGCAAAAATGTTTGTGGCAGTCCTTTTTGTGGTGGCAAGGAACTGGAGACTGAGTGGATGCCCATCAGTGGGAGAATGGTTGAATAAGTTACAGTATATGAATATTATAGAATATCATTATTCTGTAATAGGAAATGACCAACAGGATAATTTCAGAGAGACCTGGAGAGACTTATATGAACTGATGCTAAGTGAAGGAAGTAGGACCAAGAGAACATTGTGCATGGCAACAAGAAGATTATGTGATGATCAATTCTGATAGACTTGGCTTTTTTCAACAATGAGGTGATTCAGACCACTTCCAACAGAAATGTGATGGAGAGAGCCACCTGCATTCAGAGAGAAGATGTAGGGACTAAATGTGGATCACAACATAGTATTTTCACCTTTGTTGTTGTTGCTTGCTTGCTTTTTTTCTTTCTCATTTTTTTCCTTTTTGATCTGATTTTCCATATGATAAATGTGGAAATATGTTTAGAAGAATTGCACATGTTTAACAAATATTGGATTACTTGCTTTCTTGGAGGGGATTGGGGGAAGGGAGGGAGAAAAATTTGGAACACAAGATTTTTCAAGGGTGAAAATTGAAAAGTATCTACATATGTGTTTTGGGAAAAAAAGCTATTATTATTTTTTTAAAAGTATTCTCAATATCCTTCAAGGCTCAACTCAACTGCCACCTCCTACATGAATTTCCCCCTGATTCCCAAGGCAGCTAGTGTCTCCTAAAATATCAAAATATCTATTTTATGTGTATTTTTCTAGTCAAGTGAGGAATTGAATGAATGTGGAGTACAGCATGGTTATCTGAGCAAGTGGTCCAATTTCTATGTCTCATTGCTACTGACTTATCTCCTGATTAGTTCTCTCTCTGGGTTCAGAAAAATCTTTTCAGGACTTAGAAAAGTTCCCAACATGTAAAAAACATTTAGTAAGTAAATGTTGACAGATAACCAAAATGGCTTAGTGATGACTAACTTGCAAAAACTCCTCTTCCTCTCCTCTTCCTCCTTTCCCTCCCCTTCCTTTCTCTCTCTTTCCTTTTCTTCACCTCTTTTACTTTCCTCTCCACTCATCCCAATCCCTCTCTGTTTGCCTGTTCCCTAACCTGAGCTGAGGAAAAATCTCTCCCTTTTGGGTTCACCTTTCCCTTTCTCAGATTTGAGCTACACATAAGCTATGCTACCTTGGACTAAAATAATTGTTGATAGCCTTCCTTTTGATATAATCTAAAAGTTCCTACTGAACGAGATGAGGTGAGGTGAGATATCTCAAGACAGTTGAGAAAATTGCGTAAGGCTTCATCTGCTTCAGAGTTTGAGTAGGCCTGAAGGACTTTGAGCATTGATCCAAGGGCATACTTAAGTCCCCTTCCTGCTATCCTCCCATGACATCATTTTCTCCCTATTTCAATCAAATATGGGCAACTATGTTCAATTTCTTGGGTAGTTCCTGAGTTTAGAATATGAGACCCTCAGCCAATGAGGATGAGGGTCAGCGGTGGGAGGAGGTGTTTGCTTTAGGGATTAAAGTGTTAGCCCTTCACACCAGAATTTACAATAAACTTTGCTTTGCTTCTAGGGATCTCTCCAGCTTTTTTTTTTTTAATTTTTATTAAATGGTGACCCCTCACCATTTCTGCACCACACACTACCCTGCAAGTTTTTAAAAGAAAGCCTTCAATTTATACGCTACAATGACTACAACTGGGAGCAGGGATGTTGTAAAACCTCTCCTCTTCAAAGGTCAAGGAGGAAATCAGAAAAGAAGCACTTGGAGAAATAAAAGGAAACAGAGTTTTCCCCTGAAAGCATTCTAAATAAGGGAAGTGGGCATGTAACAAAGGCCTGTTGCCTCAATTTAGTGGCTCATGTTTATTCTTCAATTCCTATTCTGATTTACTTTTGTTGGTTAACCCAACAATCAGGAGGAAATGAAGGGAGGGAATGTTAGATGTGAGGGACAATACATTAAAATTCATGGAATTAAGAGATGGAGCATTTTACAAGAAGGAGTTCAGTGACTCTAGTTTGAAGAGGATGGGAGGGAGATATAAAATCAAAGAAAACTGGAAGAGTAAGAGAGGCCAAAGTTTTAAAAGTCAATAGGATTTTCATTTTTTCCATTCTTTTTTTTATTATAACTATTTACAAAGCATATGCATGGGTAATTTTTTCAACATTGACCCTTGCAAAACCTTCTGTTCCAACTTTTCCCCTCTTTCCCCCCATCTCCTCCCCTAGATGACAGGTAGTCCAATACATGTTAAATACGTTAAAATATGTGTTAAATCCAATATATGTATATATATATTTATACAGTTATCTTGCCGCACAAGAAAAATTGGATCTAGAAAGAAAAAAAAAAAACAATCTGAGAAGGAAAACAAAAATGTAAGCAAATAATAACAGTGAAAATGCTATGTTGTGGTCCACACTCAGTTCCCATAGTCCTCTCTCTGGGTGTAGATGGCTCTCTTCATTACTGAACAATTGGAATTGGTTTGAATCGTTTCATAGTCAGCAGGATTTTTATTTGATTCAGCAGATGGTAAGGAGCCAGGTCTTTGTAGTAATACTTCTACAGGAGAGATTGTACTCTACAAATACCTTAAATCAAGGTGTCCCAAAGTTTTTAGTGTGGTTTTCAACTCTAAAAATTTAAAACTGCTCTAGAACTTTTGAAACACCCTGTCTTACATGTCATTTCCTCCCCCATAGATTGTAAGCTCCTTGAGGGCAGGGGCTGTTTCACTTTTGTCATCAGATTCCCAACATTCAGCATGATATCTGACATATATCATGTGATTAATACAAATTTATTTTTTATTGATTAATTAAATGAATGATTTTTTTGGTTACTTGAATGAATTAACAGAAATGCACAAAATGCAACAAATTCAAAGGATCCCATGAACAAATTCAGAACAAGCACACAGACTATTGATTTCCTCCCATCTCTACTTCTGAAAAGGAAACTGAGCTTGAGGATGTTGGAAGCAACCTTTTCTCATCCTGGTGAATTACTCATTCTTATAGAGTTTTAAGTGTCTCCAATGTTCAGAGTGCCATTGTGTGGTTTAAATTTTGCTGCACTCTGCAGATTACTGAACAAGCAAACCCTTTCTCTTCTTATCTAGCTTACTTTGCTCTCCATAAATAGGACTCTTTTTAGGAAACAAAGTGAACTATTCTTTTTTTTTCCCAAAAGATGCACCACATTGGGAAATCTTGCATTTTAAGGCTGATGCCCAATACTAGAACTTGATCATTAAGAATTACTGATAATATTATTTGCAAACTCATGCTGTCCAGGAAATCTCACTTCTTTGGTTAGAAAACTAGATTGGGAATTATACTGCTTAAGAAATAAAAATCTCTTCTCCCTGTGGGATTTTGCGATTCAGGAACAGTATGGTCTAACTCCTCCATATGTAAGCTTAGGAAAGAACTCTGGAATATTGAATATAGAAAATGAGAGCTACGAAGGGCAATAGAGTCATCTAGTGCAAAATCTTTTTATTTGTTTTGGCAAATGAGGAAACTGAGGCAAAAATACCCATTCTTCTCCAGACAGTAAAGATTTTTGAAGGCAAGAGCTAGATTTATGCCTTTTTAGTTTTCCTCTGACTTTATACTCATATAATCAGGCCTTCAATCTGATATTTTCCTCTTTCCTTTTCAGCATTGGACTTGACATAGAAACTCATCAAAGACTTGCTGATGGAACAGATAATTAACATCTCATTTTCTCAACCTTTAGCCTAAAAGACACCTTCAGCTGCTTTTCCTCTCTCTAGACTTTCTCTTCCAACAAGTGAATCAATTTGTCACTCTGTCCCCAAGCTGTGCAAAGCTGGTGACCTTATTTTCCCATGAACTTTCTGGCAGGGCCCAATTTCCATCTTATCTTCGTTCTTGATATTTTACGAATTTTATTCTTTAATTATTTTTTCATTCCTGTCATCACCTCCTAAGACTAGCATGTACTTTGCTGACAGGGGTGTCAACACCACAAAAGCTGGCTTTTTATTTTCCCCACTTGAGACCTTGGAACTTGAATGAAGTTCTTGTTGCCAAGGCTTCTATTGAACATAGAATCAAAAGGAGCTATGCATAGAATATCTTGGAGGCAGAACAGTCATAAGAACCTCACTTTGGTGGGGGAAGGAACTAGAGGGGCTGGACCAGTTCTCTATGGATCTTCTCAATATATAGAAAACCTGTACACACAAAGAAGTATCAGTTAATTGAAAGCAGGACCCATAGCTTCACTTCTAAGGTGTGAAGAAGTTCAATTATCAAAGTCATTTTCAATCCGAGTTCATGGAGAGCAAAAAATACCCTTCCAAGGGACCTTCCATCCTATCTTGCAGTTCTTCTCATTACTATGGGGAACAACATGCGAGGAATCACACGTGGAAATATCTATTGCAAAAAAAATTAAAGAATGAAAGAAATTCTATGAAGAATAGACAACATCCCAAATCAACACATACTTTGATCTTTATTGCTTTCCTAAATTTGTTGGACCAAAAGAATGCAATGAAAAAAGTTGGAAAACATGATTTAGGATTAAAAAAAAAGATGATTCCTAATAGACGACTTAAAATTACTTCAGAATCAGAAGTGTATGGTTAGAAAAAAAGAGCAAAATCAACACCAAAATTTTGAGACAAGTCTGGAATAAGGAAGAAGAGATATATTCCGATGCTACAAAGCTTCAGTGAATTTGTGGCTTCAATGGAGTGGGTATTCCCTCTGCTAAAGCAGATGGCAACCATCCTTTCCTTTCTATCCCTTGTGACTCTTGTCTATGTCTTCCATAATATTTGCCACAGGGGACCTAGTCAAAGAGATGGCTGGGGATCTCCCTTACTTTCTTCTGGCGTCTTTTAGATATCCCTTGATTGAACTCTGTTTTTGCCCATTCAGTTCTCATATGACAATTTTTATTGTGTTTTTCATTTAATTTAAGTACTCTCATTAGATTGTAAGCTTCTTGAGCATTGTCTTTTGCCTTTTTTGTGTGTGTGTCCTTAGCACTTAGCATATGCCTGGTACATAGTAGACTTAATATATATTGAATGATTGCTATTACTTCCTGTTTGTGACATCCTGCAGCCTGCTTATTATGCCCATAATGTACCTTTCCATTGGCCTCTGAGCGATGATCACTTTCCATCCTTTGGGGATTGTAGTGTTATTTGACTCAGAAGCATATAACAGCAACAGAGAAAGAGTGATTCAAAAAAATCTATTCTTTATGCTAGGAAGAAGTTTAGGATCATTAAAAGAAACTTGCAATTTCCCAAGAGCAACGCAGTCTACTCTGCTCTTCCTGGCCCTTTTGGGATCCAATTCAATATGCATTTCTAGCATCTGTCGGATATTTATATGTGGGTGGATGAGCTCCATGGTCTATCCATTCCACTAAAGGTCACAGTCAAGACTTACTAGGTACTCTCTATCTATTGGGATTTTTTTCATTGAATGGACAGTAAAGCCAAACATGCAAGAAATTTGTCTAGTTTTTAATATTATCATATTATCATTATTAATATCAAAGGATAAAGCAAGATCGGGCATCAGTCTGGAACATAGCAATAAAGGACTCTTTAGTCCTGATTTGGGACATGCTCTAGTACATATAAGTCCTGTTAGTTTCTGGGACTTAGACTAACCTAAATAGATGTTGAATATTGGTTCTTATACTCTTCTGTTCTCAAGAGTAAACAAAGAAAGTGAGAATCCTTTCCACATTTGTCAGTACCAAATAGGCATGTTTCAGATACCTTGAAATTACCAGTCAAAAGTAAGCCCATGTAAACATCAGCTGACATGATGTTTTTGGTGCTCAGTCACTACCTTAGTATTCTTCAGGCAGTCTTCTTGTTTTTGTCTGTGGACTGTCTTTGTCCTTCAGGAGAAGGGGTTAAGTGTGACCAGAATACCTCAAGGGACCGAGATGAGAAAAGATATCTTTATTAGCTTTGACCTGACCTATTTAAACAAGCCATTGACTTTGAGAAATTGGAAATGGATAAAACTAAAGACATTGGCTTTTATTGAGAGTTGACCATTGGTGACTTCTAATATTCTTTTTGGCTTTAAAAGCCCGACTTCATAAAAGTTTAAAAAAAAAAGAAAAGAAAAGAAAGGGGAAAAAAGCAGAAACAGTAATTGGAAAGCTCACAGTATGCCGCTGAGCTTCATCTGGCTCTGCCGTTTGGGAGCTGTGGCAAAGCAGTAGGTGTGTGTTTGCAGTCAGAAGGAATCACCAATTAGGGTTTTAAAAATAGAGATTTCTGGGTTTTGTTGTGAAAGTCATAAGGAAGTCTGGAGATTAAAAGCCCAGAGAATTATAGAATCTCAAGTTCAAAAGTAAGCTAAATAGTCTTATAGTTCAATTTTCTGTATAACTTCATTGACAGTTTCTGCTTAAAGACTTTCTGTGATAGGGAGTTGATTACTTTTCAAGGAAGCCAATTCAATTCAATTCAGTGATCAATTACTAACTACCTACTATGTGCCAGGCACTGAACTAAGCTCTAGGAATACAGTAAAAAACAACATCTATTGTCTATTCAGGGGTTCTTAAACTTTTTCCATTCATGATCCTTTTTTTGCCAGAGAAATATGTTGTATAGGCATTTAAAATTGGTAAACAAAGCAAATGTTTACTGATAATAAATTATAATTTTGTTAGCCCCATATTCAGTAATGAAACCCCATATGGGCTCATGAACTACAGTTTGAGAAGCTAGGGTCTATAGAACTGCCTTATGGGATCAAGTGGATGATTGTTTAAGGTTCTAAATATCCATGTAATGTCTGACCAACTTTACCATGAATAAGATCAATGGCAAAGATATGTGTATCCCTCTTTTTGTGGATTTTCTCTCTTCCCTTGCCCTTCTTTAATCAACTTTCTCAAATATTTTCCATGGTAGTTTCCTCGTTGTGGTTGTCTTGGGAGGTATGGCAAAGCTCTGTCTTCCCTCTGGAACCTACTGATACCATGGTGATAAGTCACAAAATGGACAGAAATGACACTCTCTCCTGCAGCAGATTTCAGGAAGAATTTGGTGGGTGTTAGCAGTTTTGTTTCTACCACCTGCACATACAGACACTTGCAAAAATATATCCTCACATATACTCAGATTTAGTTGCACTACTAACAAATATGTAGAAATTAAAAGAATTTCAGAAGACATCTTGTCTAACTCTAACATTGTGCAGATAAACTGAGGTCTATCATGTCACATAGGTAGTAAACAGGACCATGGTTCCAACTGGAATGGCTGGCTCCAAGTCTTGTATTCTCCAATGTAATAATAATAGAGCTTTTCATTTTTAAAACTTAGGATTCAGTGAGAACAGAGAAGGTGAAGTAGATGTGAGAGATATTATGGAGGAAGAATGGAGAAAACTTACTTGTATCATTCTTTTGTACCTTCATATCCTACTTTCCAGTAGAGTTATTTGTGCCAACATAATTCTCTACTAGATTATATGCCCGCTGAGGCTAGGGATTGTTTTTCTTTCTTGCAACACACTGCTCTGTACACAGAAGCATTTAGCCGATATCGCTGAATGGAACTCTGTTGTATTTTATGTCTCAGTGATTGTAGGTGGGTGGCGGATCACTTCCTTTTTATCAAGAAACTTATATGAAGTTATATCAAGACCAAAGAAGGTCTCACCAGTGATGGACATTCAACAACGAACATAATAGTTTGTAGCCGGCATCTCAAGGTGATAACATTCCTAGAAGTTGTTAGATAATGAGGGAAAGATGTCTAGTATAAAGAACATTTCTATTCATTGCTCCCTTCCCCCAGGGGACTAAGTTATAGACAGAATGGGTTTATTTTGTGACATATGGAGGAATAGAAATGCAGAAGGAGAGTTCTCCTCCCACCAGGTGATAGTTTTACCTATTTTTGTGTCTTTTTAAAAGACTGATGACTTGAATTCATTTAGAGCAGCAAGATGCCATCTAACTATTTCTTTCTCCAATATTCTTGGGCTTCAACTTCTTATAAGCACTTTTTATTCTCTCCTCATCAATTTTTCGGCAAGGAGCAAGAAAAGAGTTCTTTCTCTTGGCTGTTAACTTCACCTCATCTATTCTAAAGGGATAAGGTCCTGAGTAACTAGGTGGGGTTGATAGAGAAAGCCTGAAGTATTGATAAGTTTATAATCCTCCCTAAGGCAAGCAGGGAAAGGGCACTGATTGAGATCAGCTCAGTTTTACAGTTTCACATGGAGGTCTTGAGAAACTCTACCTTATTGTAACCAATCAGAGAGTCAAGTTATGATGTCAACACTCCTCCCTCTGACTTAAAATTTCCCCATAAATCTGTCTACAATGTATGCCATCTTTGCAGAATCCCTATGGGGATTATCTCACCACCACATTCTGTTTTATGGTATCTTCTCACTCCTTTCCCCATGCCTCATGATGTCTTTCTTCTTCCCCCTTCCTTTCCCAGTCTAGTGATATCTTTCTCATTTCAGTTAACTAACCCTTTTAAGGTGATAAACTCCTCTATGGATTTAGTTTGACAGGTAATGGCATACTCTCGCTTCATGGCATATTCCCTTTCTCCTGGTTAATTATGAGTTCCACTGAGGAACTTGTCTTTTCCCTTGTTAATTTTTGAAACCCCTTTAATAACTAGATGTTCTTTTGAATCTATTTCAGATTTACGACTCTTGGTGTCTATTTTACCTCTTGATTTTGTCCATAATCTTGGGAATAAAAGTGCCTTTTGGCAAAGAAAATGCCATTGTGAATTCTTCACATGTACCTTGTGCCTTGTACTCAAACTAGGAATTGGTACCAAACACCATTATTTAGTGCCCAATCTCCTAGCATGGTTCTACTCCCACCCCTCCTTTAAAAAATTTCCATTTATCTTTTTAAAAGCATCAGTTTCTCTGGTATAGAGATTAGAAAGCTGTGTCTGGAGTCAAAAAGAACTGACATCAGATCTGGTCTCAGACACTTAGTACCTCTGTGAGTCTAAGTAAATCACTTCAGTGTTGTCTGCCTCAGTTTGATCATTTATAAAATGGAGATAATAATAGCATCTATCTTACAGGGTTCTTGTAAGGACTGAGTGATTTCCACAAGCAGCACAGTGCCTAGGCATTTCATAAATTCTTGTTTCTTTCCTTTCAACCCTTGGAAGTATGTTTTGATTTGAACTCAGGTATTCCTGACTCAAGCCTCAGCACTCTATATCTCTATATACTGTTATTTCAGTTCTTATTTTGAAAAATTAAAAAAAAAATTTCAAATAACATTTAAAAACAATGTTAGCAGTCATTTTTAACAACTTTAAGCTCCAATTTTTCTTTTTCCATCTCTTCTTCCCTTCTTTGAGAAGGCAGACAATTTGATATAGAATATATGTGTTTAGTCAAGCAAGACATTTCAATATTAGTCACGCTGTGAAAGAAAACAGACCAAAAACTCCAAGAAAAAAAAAAAAGATTTGGTCTGCATTCAGATGCCACCAGTTCTTTCTTTGGATGTGGATAGCATCTTTCATCATGATCCTTGGGAATTTTTTAGATCATTATTTTACAATAATCTAGGGAGGTTTTTCCAAGAGCTGTTGTGTAACCACATATCTCTTGGGCTGTGTTTATGAAGTAGATTAAAAAAACAAAACAAAGTATAGTCCCTTCCAGTTCTAGATCTTGGATCCCAATATTCTTCTCAATGATCAATGTATTTACACTAGTAGCTCTCAGTTCTCTGGTCAAGTGGATCAGACAGCTGTGGCCACAGTGATGTTGAGGGTTTGTAGGGTGAAGGTCATTGCTATTTGAAGGATCAGGCAAGCCATTATGGAGGAAGTGGCATTGGAGTGGAACTCTAAAGAACAGAATCAGTGGAGACACTTTAACTATAGGATTTATCTCCAAATATGGGTCAAGCAAATAATGCAAAGGCAGGAAAGCAAGAAAGAAGGGAGTCAATTATTATAGTTTATATCTAGAGTATAGAATAATGGCTTGGAAATAAGATTGAGAGGTAAATGGGTATGTACCTGCCACCAGCCCATCCTAGGTTTTGGTTCTTGGGATCAATTTAAATTCTCTTCCATAAGAGAACCTATCAGTTATCTGAATGTCCCACTATCAAGCCTTTTCTTCCTCAGGAATGTTGAGTTGGTTCTGAGCCCAGAAATCAGATCTGAGGATTGCTTGGAGATGTTCTCCATCTGTCAGGTATCCAAAGTGTGTTCACAGTCACAGTGATTGCAACCAGAATGATGGCAAAGCTTGTTGGTGTGATCAGAAGGGGGATAACAGGAGAGCGAGAGAGAAACACACAGACACACAGAAAGAGAGAGAGAAAAAGAGAGACAGAGGGAGAGACACAGAAGAGAGAGAGAGAGAGAAAAGAGAGAAAGAAAAGAAAGGGAGGGAGGGAGAGAAAGGAGCCAAGAAAATGCCAATATTTCCACACCAGCTCTACCTACCATAAACTAGCCACCTCTATGCCTCTCTCTCCCAAATCTTCACTACTTGAACATTGTAAAATACTTAAGTAGAATAAGTTAGATTGCATCACTAATTCACTCTCTGTTCAGTTACATGGCTGGTGTAAGGGGACAGCAGGTTCTCTAAGACAGAACTCTTAACTAGGATTAAAAGCCTCCTCTTTCCCCCTCGTTTCTGCTGCTGAGTGCTCTTCTGACCCGAGTTGTTTGACATTTGTCTTGCCAACAGGAAAAATTTCAACATACTTTCTATCCATTAGAGTGGGCTTCCAAGATGGCCCTCTCTCATGACAGCTTGCATTTACAGAAACACCAGGTATAGGAAAGCTATGAATGAACACATTTGTTTAGAGACAAACTCAACTGTTGAATTATAAATACATATAGGTGTGAGCAAGTGTGGTTGTCATAGCTAAAGGCAGATCGACTGCTAATGTCTGCAGCAGGGAAGAGGTTTAAATTTCACACATTAGGTTCCTGCTTACTTTTCGATTTTTCAAGGCTAATCAATTGTTTACTTTAAATAAGGGGATTCTCCTTCAGGAAAGGCAGCAGAGCTCAGGAGTGTGGGGTTTTCCATAAGTATGCTTGAATTTCGCAGCAGGAAATGAGGCTCAGTCATTCCTTTCATTTGCTCACCTCAGTAATCTGGGTAAACACATCTTGATTCATGAATTTGTGCAACTGTGTGGTATGATAGAAAGAGAGGTAGACTTTTGTAGAGGCAGAAGAACTAAATTTAAACTCTGCCTCCTTAACTGACTACCTCAATCAGGTAATTTCTGGGAACCTCAGTTTCTCTTCTCCAAAGCTGGAAGAGTCATTCTATCTCTTTACTTAGTTATGTTTAGAACAGAGTTTTTAACTTTTTGAAAACTTTTCAGTGCGATTATTATTAAATCGATCAATTATATATAAAACACACACATATATAATTATTAAATGGAATTGAAAAAGTAGTACCAATAAAAGTATCATTATTTTTTACCACCACCTCCTCCTTTTTTAGTTTTTTTTCTTTATTCCTCCTCCTCCCTCCTTTTTTTCCTTTGGATTTCAGTATTCAGGTTTTAATCATAATAAATACATATCTACTTATGTTTAAACGCTTTAACATAATAAGTGGATAAGTTCCCTATGTTATCTACTTGATCGTGATTGAAGTGTACTTGATTTTACCATTTGAATTTGTTCAACTCACTACAACTCATATATAAAACTTCACCTTAAATCAGAGGCCAGAAAACTTGTACCACAAAAATTTGTTTTCTCCAGGTTAAGTACTTCTTCCATCCCGAGTTGCTTCATCAACTGGTTATAAGATGTGGTCTCAATGCTCTTTACTTCCTGACTTCTGTCTCTTTTTTCCATCCTCCCAACTTACTTAGCCTTAGAGAGTCTTGTTCAACCCACAATCAAAAGAATTGTGGACAAGGTTTCTATCAGAGGTGGAAGTCAGTATATACTTAAAGGTTTTGATGATAGTGATGAGAATGACAAGGATGGTGATGATAATAGTGACAATATTAATATATATATATATATATATATATATATATATATATATATATATATATATATATCACCTTGGGGGGACTTAGGTTGATTTAAAGTGTCCAGACTTGGATACAAATCCTGGCTCTACCAGTAACTACCAGTGTGACTTGGAAGAGGCATGTTATCTATTCTCTTAGAGTCTGAGCTGGAGGGGATTTCAGTGCCAGAAGGAATCATTTAATCCATCACCCTTCATTTTATAGATGAAGAAACTGAAGCATAGAGAAATCCAGAGGCAGGGTTTTTAATGTGGATATGGAAGGGATCTTTAATGTCTTGTGGAGGAAACTGAGGACCACCAGAAAGATTTTTAAAAATAATTTATTTTCCCCCAGTTTCATGTGAAAATAATTTTCACATTCATTTTTACAAGATTCTGAGTTCTAAATTGTTCTTTCCCCATTCCAAAGATGGTAGGCAGTTTGATATAGTTTATGCATGCACTTACATATAAAACATATTTCCATATTAATCACAGTTGTGAGAAATAGATCAAAAGAAAAAAATACTATGAGAAAGAACAAAGTATATAAAAAAAGATTTGATCTGTGTTCTGAGTCCGCCAGTTCTTTATCTGGTTATGGATAGCATTTTTCTCATAATCCCTCTGTACCACTTGGACCACTGTGTTGTTGAGAACTGAATCAGTCATAGTTGATCATCACACATTGTTATTGATATTGTATACAATGTTTTCCTAGTTCTGCTCATTTCACTTTGCATCAGTTTATACAAGTCTGTCCAGGCTTTTCCTGAAATTTGCCCCTTCATTATTTCTTACAGAACAATGGTATTCCATTACATTCATATGTGATAACTTAGCTAGCCATTCCCCAATCGATTAAGGGCATCTTCTCAATTTTCAATATTTTGCCATCATGAAAAGGACTGCTTTAAATATTTTTGCACATGTGGGTCCTTTCCCCCTTTTATGATGTCTTTGGGAGATAGACCTACTAGTGATATTGCTGGAGCGGTTTCGTTAGCTTTGGGGCATGGATCAAATTGTTCTTCAAATTGATTAGATCAGATCACAACTTCACCAAGAGTGCTTTAGTGTTCCAATTTTCCCACATCCTTTTCAATATTTATCACTTTCCATTTTTGTCAGGTGGATTAATTTAATAGATTTGAGGTGTTATCTCAGAGTTGTTTTAAAATTTGCATTTCTGTAATCAAATGTGGTTTAGAATGCTTCTTCAAGTGCCTATGGATAGCTTTGATTTCTTCATCTGACAACTGCTTCCTCATTTCCTTTGACCATTTATCAACTTGGGAATGGCTTATTTTTTTTGTATTTATATTTTAAATTTTTAATTGTTTTTTATTTTTTTTAAATACATGCAAAGATAGTTTTCAACATTCACCTTTGCAAAACCTTGTGTTCCAAATTTTTCTTCTTCCTTCCACCCCAGATAGCAAGTATACATTAAATATATGTAATTCTTCTAAACATATTTTTTGTATTCATCATGCTGCACAAAAAAAGAAAAAAATGAGAAAAAAACAAGAAAACAAACAACAACAACAAAAGTGAAAATACTGTTCTTTGCTTGATCTTCAATCTCCATAGTTCTCTCTCTAGATGCAGATAGCTCTTTCCAACACAAGTGTATTGGAATTACCTTGGATCACTGCTTTGTTGAAAAGAGCCAAATCCATCACAGTTGATTATCATATAATCTTCTTGTTACTGTGTACAATGTTCTCTTAGTTCTGCTCACTTCACTCAGCATCAGTTCACATAAGTCTCTCTAGGCTTTTCTGAAATCATTCTGCTGATTGTTTCTTATAGAACAATAATATTCTATTACATTTATACACCATAACTTATTCACCCATTCCCCCAACTGATGGGCATCCATTCAGTCTCCAGTTTCTTGCCACTACAAAAAGGGCTGCCACAAACATTTTTGTAATCTCTTTGGGATACAGACCCAGATATTGCTGATTTAAAGGGTATGCATAATTTAATAGCCATTTGGGCATAGCTCCAAATTGCTCTCCAGAATGCTTGGATGAATTCACAACTCTTATAACAATGCACTAATGGTTCCAGTTTTCCCACATCACCTCCAACATTTATCATTATCGCCTCTTGTCATCTTGGCCAATGTCTTAATTTGCATATCTCTAAACAATAGTGATTTAGAGCATTTTTAAATATGAATTGAAATGGCTTTAATTTCATCATCTTAAAATTGTTTGTTCATATCCTTCTCTATATGTTTTAGAAATGAGGCCTTTATCAGAAATACTGGATGTAAAATTTTCCCTCAGCGTTCTGCTTCATTTCTAATCTTGTTTGCATTAGTTTTGTTTGTTTAAAACCTTTTAAATTTAATGCTATCAAAATTATCCATTAGCATTTCATAATGTTCTCTAGTTCTTCTTTGGTCATAAATTTCTTCCTTATCCACAGATCCAAGAGAGAGACTATTCCTTGTTCTCCTATTTTGCTTATGGTATCACCCTTTATGTCTAAATCATGAACAAATGGCTTGTATTCTTACCAATTTGGCTCAGTTCTCTGTATATTTGAAAAATGAGGCCTTTATCAGTGCTACTTGCTGTAAAGATTTTTTTCTCATCTCAGATTTTTAAAAAAATATATATTTATTTTATAAGATTTTATTATTGTCCCTCCTATACCTCCAACTGAACAAACTGAGGAACAAAAAAAGAACCCCATATTAAAAATATTCTTAGTTTAGGAAAACACATTTGTACATTGGCCTTGACCAAAAAATTTCTTGTGAATTTTAAATCTGTTATCACTTTGGAAAGAATGGAGGAAAGGCTTCAGAGGCAAATTTTGCAGTTAAAATTCTCAGTTCGGGCAGAGTTGGTTTTCTCCAAAATTTTGGAGTGTTGATTGTTTTCCTGGTTCTGCTTACATCACTCTGGATCAGTCCATAGAAATCTTCCCAGTTTCCTTGGAAATAAGGACCAGAGAGAAAAACCAGGGCATAAGAGTCAGAGGTGAGAAGTTGTAAAATGTGAGTAAGCTCCTGGAGGTCTGGGATGGTGTCTCTTTTGTATTTCCAACACTGAGTACAGTACCCCATACAAAAGAGGCATTTGGTAACTTCTTGCTTATTCATTGACAATGCTTTTCCTAAAATGAAACCCTCAGATCTGAACTCATTGCTGCAGATGGTCTAATAAATGCTGTATAATTACCTTCTGATTCCTGAATACAATCCAAGATTGAATCTTTTTTTTTTTTTTCATCTCCAAGTGTGATACACCTGCAGGCTTTTGATACAGTGAGATAAGTGACAGTTCTCTAAGAGCTGGATAAAGGCCTGGGGCCATTTTTAGTCCCAGGTTTCAGGGATGTCTCCAAAAATGCTGTTCGGTGGTGATAAGGACCTGGACTTTGGTGGAGGGGGCTCTTGGGATTTAGATGAGACAACAAATCTCAAGCACCTAGGAAAAAAAAAGATGCTGTCAAACCTAAAGTATCATTTTCCAGGGAAGTCATAAATGACAGGCAGGCTCATGCAGCAGAAGCAGAAGGACTTTCTCAGCATATATGCTACCCAGGTGTTGGTGGGATGGATACTGAGGTCCTGCTCATTGCCTGCCTGGAATGGAATCATAGAAGAGGCCATTGAACCATGGGTTCAGAGAAGGGCTAGCTGTGACCTTCCCTCCAGAAGTCTCTTCAGGCTGCATGGGGATAAAGACAAAAGACATTCTCTGTTCTCAAGGAACCCACTATCTAATGTGGGAGATAGCATGCAAACAACCAATACTGATAACTTAGGGAGATCAATGCAAGGTATATGCAGGATAAAATACAAGTCTCCAAGGAAAAACACTAAAATTACGGTGGATCATGTGTGACTTCTTACAGAAGATAAGAAGAATCCCTACAGAAGATAAGGATTTCATTGAAATTTGAAGAAAATCAGGCACAGAGGCAGCTGTGGGAATGGAGAAAATTCCAGGCATGGGTGGTCGTCAGTGATTTTTAAGTAGTATCTCGTGCCAGGAACAAAAGAGAGTTTGTGTCTAGGAAACTGATGAAATGAGGAAGAAAGTAAGTGGAAAAAGACTAGAAAGATAGGAAGGGGCCAGTGGAAGGAAGGAAGTGGGGAAAGACTAGGAAGGTAGGAAGTGGCCAGCATAGGAAAGACTTTGAAAGTTGAACAAAGGATTTTATATTTGATCCTGGAAGTAATAGGGGAAACCATTGGGGTTTATTGAATAGGGAGATGGCCAGACTTGAATTTTTGGTAGCTGGGTGAAGGACGGATCAGAAGAATGTAGGAAGACCGACCAGTAGGCTATTAAGATAGTCCATGTGTGAGATGACAAGGGCAATGGCAGAGGAAGCAAAGGGCAAATGAAGAGGGAGGGAGATAGAAGTGGAGAGTGAAAAGGAGGAGAAGAGAGGGGAGGGGAAGATAGGCAGGTTGACAGAGGTGGAGAGAGAGAGAAACTGAGTCAAAGAAATGAAGGAAAAGAGAGAGACAGAGAAAAGAAATAGAAAAAGGCAGAGATTGGAGAGAAGATGCTGCTTTTCATCTTTGTTTGTTTCTGTGCTGATTTGAATAAAAAGGTTTTCTTGGTTGTGACTGTGCTGTTTTCCCCATCTGTGCTCTTGGCCCTATATGTTGGGAAGGTGGAGCTGAGATGAGTGGATAAGGACCAATGGGGAAATTCAGGAGCACAAAGCTGGGGGTGGGGAAAGGAGAGGATTGCAAGCCCCCAGCAGTATTTGGGGTCTGACGATTTTCTCAGAATATATGTAAACTTGAAATAATTCTTATTTTAGTCCTGGGCTGTAAGAAAGAATTTAAATTAGAATGGCATTCTTTAAATGTATTTCCTCCCACCCCTCCATTGAAGGTCTGAAAAATTGTTCTGATTTTTTAAAAATGTCATTTCCTCCCTACCAAATTCTTTCCCAGCTTGTTAGAAAGAAACAACCACTTTATGCATAGGAGAGAATTGTTAAATCGTGTGCATTATTAAACATGAACTGTTTTCTGAGGGGAAAAAAAAGATTTGGCCAAATGGTTCTATTTCATTACTGTAATTCTTTTCATGGCATCTCCAGAAACTTCTGTTACAGCAGCTTTAGTTTTTTCCAGGAATCATTGATAAGGTCTTGTTTGAGTCTTTGAGTTTGTAGGGAAACTGGAGAAGGTCTAGGGTGCTACTCTGTTGCCCAGGACTGTGTGAGGTGCTAACGCTGGCTCAGCCAAGGGACCAGAGTTAGGTAAGCTACCCAGAGGGCCTTGGAAAAGAAGTCTCTTAAACTTGAGCTTCCCCATCCTTCCCTGATATGGGACAAGCCTTCCATACATGAGGGACAGGGATAGGTAGCTTCATAGCCCAGTGGATAGAATGCTGGATTTGGCATTAAGAAAATCTGGGACAAAAATATTAAAGCTGGAACATGGATTGCTGCATCAATCTTGCTCCTCCTGAGCCTTTTCCAGAAATCATGAACCAGAGAGGAGGAGGTATCTTGTGAGTGATAAATGTCAGTCAGTCAGTCAATTAGCATTTATTAATGATAAACTATATACCAAGCAGAGAGATACAAAAAAATATGCAAAAATGATAGCTAAACGTCCAGTCGATTACTTTCAATGCCTAATTCACTAGACCATCAAACACAAATGTTGAGTGCTTGCTGTATGCCGGAGACAAAATGAGAGAGCCCTGCCCTCAGTGAGCTTACGTTACACTCATTCATTCTTGTTGCAGTTCAAAATTTTGCAAGACTCTATTGTGTTGAACTCTAGTGAGTTCAGGATCCATTACAATCAGACAAGCAAGCTGGGTACTGTAAGTGCTAGAGAGGTCCAGAGGATGGGGGTCAGGGAATGACTGTGACATGAGCTCCACCAATATCACCATCATGTGCCTTATAATCCGCTCTCCCTCACTTTCTCTGCCTGTTCTTTAAGGAAGTCCCACATCTATCTCTGATTTTCGTTATTTAGCCAATCTTCTTTCCCCAAAGCTTTTTTAACATCTCACTTGGGCTAATCTCTCCATGGCCCCACTGGACAACCCAAGTCTCTGTGGCCATTTCTCAGGGCTGGGGATGAACTTCTCCTACCCTCCCCCTTCTGAGATCTAGTTCAATGCCTGTGAACCATTTAGCCTGTGAGTTGAGGTCTCACAGACCAACTCCCTAGATAGTCTACACTACAAGATTTAGATTACAATACGAGCTCTCTATTATATCTCATGAGTGTGAAAGTCTAGTCTCTTCCACTAAATCCTGATTCTCATGCTAACTCTGTGACTTTAAATGAGCCCTTTCTATATCCATTGCCTCAATTTTCACAATTTTAGATGAGATGATAGGATTAGGAAATCTCTTGGATCTTTTCCTAGTCTCAGTCCCAGCATTGTAGTAGTTTATGAGCTTCCAAAGAATGAAGTGGGCTGTGTCTTATGCATGTACCATTTCCTGCCCAAGGTGATAGAACAGATACTCAGATATCTTCACTTTTTTTTCCTCCACATCTCTCCAAATGGGAGCAGCGTTTCAGGAAAATGTAAGCAAACTTACTAAATCTTGAGACTCCTTATGTTGATTCCTCTGCACAAGCTGTGTAATCCAGCCACCCTGCTATTCCTTCCATGCTCCCTCTCCAACAGCCTATACACTGGCCGGCCCCCAGCCTGGACCATTGGTTTTTCCCTGACTCCAAGAGGCTATTGCTGTCTTAGGTCCCCCGCTATTGGGAGCATTCTCTACTATCTTCACACAACTGTTCACGTTCTCTGGGAACTTGATCTTTTGGACATTGTTCTTCCTATGAGAATCTGAATTTCTTGAGAGCAAGGACCATGTTTTTGTTTTTTGCCTTTCTTTATATCTGCTGATATTTAGCAAATAGATGCTTAAGAAAAAAGGCTTGTTAATTGACTGACCGACTGAAATTCATCTAGAAGGTAGCATTCATGATGGGGAAGGCTGAATAAGGACTGTTGGAAAAGTGTGGGTGTTTATCACAGAGCACAAAAAACTCGGACACATGGTGGCTGTCTTAAATGTTTGAAGTATTACCATGGAAAAGAGGGTCAGACTGGTTTTGTTTGGTCCTTAGGGGGCTCATAACGAGGAGGGGGCTGTGTGTGCCAAAGAAGCAGATGTAGGCTTGGTGGAAGGATTAACTATTCACAGTAACGGTTAATAATGACACTAGCTGTTCCCAAGTGGATTGTGCTTCCTGGGGAGCTGGTGAGACCCTCATCATGGGAAGAAAGGAGATTGGATAAAATCTTATTGGAGGTTCTATTGAAATGTTTCCTGTTCATTTGAGGGTGAGCGGGGATTTCTTCCAAGGTCTCTCCGCCAGTTGTCCAATGTTGTGTCTCAGTGAAACCCAAGGAAAATGGAACATTGTCCCTGTCCTCCCTAGCCCGTCTACGCTTGCCTGTTTCTGCACTCATCCTGCCCTGTTTACAGCAGTTTCCGAAGAGGTCCCACAAACAATGTGAATGCTTACCATGCTGGATCTTTGCTAACATGGTAATATCATGCATAATTACAATGTGTTGAAAATGATTATATGCTAATTAGGGAATAAATACAGAGCAATCACATGGTTCATTGTGCATTTTCAAATTAAAGCTTCTGTCAAATGGCCTGTCTGGCTTTGCAAACTGGCCCTCCTGTCTCCTGGGACCCTGTCATGGGGCTCTGAAATCTGCTCGGGCACCTTTTCCTCTCACTTTTGTTCACTTTATATGTGTAGGCAACATGGCTTAGTTGTTAGAATTCTGGGAGAGAAATCTGGGAGACAAATCTGCGAGTTCATATCTTGCCTCTGACACTGAGTAGCTGTATGATTCCCAGCAAAACACATGAACTCTCAGGCTTCCATACAGACAAGGAGAAGGCTGAGCCAAGATAGCAGAGTCAGGGGAGGAACTCTGCAACCTCTCCCCCAAACCTCTCCAAATTCCTTTAAATAATGATGCTGAAGAAGTTTTAGAGGGGCAGCTAAGTGGCGCGGTGGATAGAGCACCAGCCCTGAAGTCAGGAGGATCTGAGATCAAATCTGACCTCAGACACTTTACACTTCCTAGCTGTGTGACCCTGGGCAAGTCACTTAACCCCAATTGCCTCAGGGGAAAAAAAAGAAAAAAGAAATTTTAGAGTTCTAGAACATCCCAAAAGATGGAATAAAACAATTTTCCAGCTGAAGACAATCTAGAAGGTCAGCAGGAAAGGTCTGTGGCACTAGGGTGGGAGCCCAGAGTGGAGAACCAACTCAGGCAATGCCATTGGAACCCTGGCCATGGCCCCTGCCCCCAGCACCAAGAAAACAAGAACTGGCCTAGGATCCTTTGAATCAGTAGCAGTACTGGTGGTTTCCAGACCCCTGAGCTCAGAGAGATTGAAGAGGATTTGGAGGTTGACAGGGAAGGTTGGTCAGTAGGGTGAGAGGGTCTTAAACACCAGCCCACCAGGAATGGGCATGGGCAGTGCTGGTGGTAGCAGCTCCAGAGGCCTCAGATCACAGGAGCTCTCTTTACTATCATTGAGGAAGGATTCTGATACTTTAGCACACTAGATCTTACAGGTACAGTGAGGTAGGGACACTTCTAACAATTCCAGGACAGAAAAGAGTTCCTAGAAGGATCTCTGTAAGTAGCTGCACAAAACCCTTGAAGCTTGAGACAGTGCACTCTCTACTCTGGAAACAGAACGTTCATTTAACAAAGAGTTAAGAATTTACTAATAGGTTGAGGAAATGAGCAGACAACAGAAAAACTTTCTGACCATAGAAAGTTATGATAGTGACAAGGAAGATCAAAACAAACACTCAGAAGAAGGTAGCAAAAATTAAAGCTTGTACATCCAAAGCCTCCAAGAAAAATGAGAATTGGTCTGATGACATGAAGGAGCTCAAAAGGAATTTTGAAAATCAAATAAAAGAAATAGAGGAAAAAAGAGAAAGAAAATTAAGAGTGATACAAAAGGAAATAGAAGCAGAAGAATGTATTTAAAAGCAAAATTGGCCAAATAGGAAAGAAGGTATAAAAATTTACTGAAAAAAATTCCTTAAAATTTTGAATTTTGCAAATGGAAACTAATGACTTTATGAGAAATCAAAATACAATAAAACAGAAGAAAAATAGAAAAAATGTGAACTATCTCATTGGAAAACCACTCAAGCTTCATCGTGAAATGGAAATAATAATCCCTATAATAGATCTCCTAGGTTGCTCCTGAGGTATTTCATTCTCAATATGTCCCAAATAATTTCCTCCCAAATCCACCCCTGTTTTAAGCTTTCCTATCACTGGTGAGATGACTACCATCCTTCTAGTCCTCTGGGTTCAAAAGCTCATTACAATCCTAGACTCCTCCTTTTCCCTCAACTCCCCTCCCTGTCCAATTAATGGCTAAATCTTATCATTTCTGTTTCCATAGCATCTCTTCCATCTGCCTCCTTCTCTTTACTCCCACTGTGGCTACCACCCCAATTCAGGCCCTCATTATCTCATGCCTGAATGATTGAAATAACCTCCTCACTGTTTTCCCTGTCTTCAGTCTCTCCCATCTCCAAACCAGTCTTTCCAATGCCCAAGTGATTATTCCTAGAGCTCAGGTGATATTCATGGGCATCCATGTCACTCTCCTCACAGATTCAAAAAACTCCAGAGGCTCTCTCTTACAATGTATTAGATCAAATGTAAGCTCCTCCTTTTCTAACTTGCTTCTAAATTTCCTTAACTGAATTGTGGCCCCTTCTTTCCCTTCAAGCCCTCTAGAATTTAGACACATTGAGCTGTTTGGAGTTTTTCACCCATTCTGGTCTATTTCTACCTCTAAGCAGTGACTGTGTTTCACACTTGAAATACTTGACCTTTTCAACTCAATGTCTTGGACATCTGAGTTTTTTCTTTCTTTCAGACTCAGCTCTGGCATCTCAGAATACCTATAGCTGTTTGAGTGCCCTGGCCCACCCCCATTGCTTTGTATTTATTTAGTACATAGAGATAGACATTCAGACTTCTGACATTGGTGGAAAAAAACTCTCCCCTATGGAAACTCCTTGAATCAGAACAGGTCAGCATCATTTTTTTAAAGTCTAGTGTTAGATACCTCTCAGACTGGCCAATATAACAGAAAAAATAATGATAAATGTTTGAGGGGATATGGGAAAACTGGGACACTAATATTTTTGTTGGTGGAGTTGTGAACCCCTTCTAACCATTCTGAAGAGCAATTTGGAACTATGCCCAAAGGGCAAAACCTTTAGTGCATAAACTTTGATCCAGCAGTGTCTTTAGTGGGTCTGCACCCCAAAAGAGATCACAAAAAAAGTAAAAAAGGACCCACATGGGCAAAAATGTTTCTGGCAGCCCTTTTTTGTAGTGGCAAGGAACTAGAAACTGAGTGGATGACGATCAGTTGGGAAATGGATAAATAAGTTAGGATATATGAATATGATAGAATATTATTGTTCTATAAAAAATTATTAGCAGGATGATTTCAGAAAAGTCTGGAGAAACGTAAATAAACTGATGCTAAATGACATAAGCAGAACCAGAACGTTGTGCATGGCGACAGCAAGATTATGTGATGATCAGCATTGATGGACCTCGTTCTTTTCAATAATGAGGTGATTCAGGGAAATTCCAATAGACTTGGGATGGAGAGAGCCATCTGCACCCAGAAAGAGGAGGACTATGGGGACTGAGTATGGATCACAACATAATATTTTTGTTGTTGTTTGCTTGTTTTTTTTCTCTTTCTCATGTTTTCCCTTTTTGATCTGATTTGCCTTGTGCAGCATGATAAATGAAGAACTTTATATAGAAAAATTGCATATTTGACATATATTGGATTACTTGCTGTCTGGGGGGGATGGGGTGGAAGGAAGGGAAGGAGAAAAAATTGGAACACAAGATTTTGCAAGGCCAAGGCTAATTGTTGAAAACTATCTTTGCATGTATTTTGAAAGGAAAAAGCTATTATTAAAAATTAAAAAAAAAAGAAAGTCTACTGTTAGTTGCCAAGAACATTGAGAGGTTAAGTTATTTGCCCAGAAGCTCATAGCCAGGACATATCAGAGACTTGAACTCAAAACTTTCTGTCTCCAAGGCCAGCTCTTTAGTTTCATTGCTTTTATTTAAATTTTGTATGCAAAATTTCACATCTTTTCCCATATATAAATTTCCCATGATAGAACATAATATTGGCAGTTTTACTATTGTCTTTTTATCTGGCACACAGTAGGCACTTCATACATATTTGTTTGGCTCTTTGATTGCTATATCATTGTGGGAGTCATCTTTGTAGAGTTTCAGGAGTCAGAGATGAGGAAGGAGAATACTCAGTGTATGAAGGACAGCTGGTACAAAAACATGGAGGTGGGAGATATTTTTGTCTTTGAGGAACAGCAAGGAGGCCAGTGTAACTCAATTATAGACTCCCTGGAAGAGAATTAAGCGTAAGAAGATTGGAGGGCTCAAATTGTGAAGGGCTTTAAAGACTTGGAGGAAATAGGGACTTTATTGGGTTGAAGGGATGACATGATCAGTGGGCTTTAGAAAATCACTTTGGTGACTCAATGCAGTGTGGATAGGATATGAGATTGAGAGGGGGAGCCCATTGCAGTGACAGATTATCACACAAAAAAGGTTTTCTAAATAAATAGATACATAAATACTCCCCTTCACCCACCTCAAAGTTGTGTCTGCAGTCAATATCCAAGAAGGTGTTCACATTAAAGGTTGTGCTCAAACTCAAATGAGAGGCTCTCAGAGAAAGAGTTTGGAAGGAACTGGAGTCTTATTCCTTTAGCTGGGCTGGAAGTGTGCCGACTTTTTTCCTAGTGAAGTGGGAAGAGCAGTAGAGTCTGGCTTTGCTCTTGGCTGACTTCCACATTCAAGGTCATGCCTAGGCAGAAGGTAGCCGTGACCCCAATTAGACACAGCAGGAGCTAAGGCTGGAACCTGGCTTGCACTGGGGAAGCTTCTATCAGGTATTTGAAGAATGAGAGCTTTAGACCAAGGTATTAGGAAACCTAGATTGATGGAGCAGCTGTCGCACAGTCCGGAGCACCCTCAGAAAACGGCCCGATTTTATTGAGGTTTAATTGTATTTTAAAAGGTGGTGAGGAGTCCAATTTAGCTCTACATTCCTTGTGCATGTGTGTACGTGCTCCTGTCTGAATTTGCATTGTGTGAGCATGTCCTCATGAACCCAAAGCCCTGGAAATGAAAGGAGAGAAGAAAAAAAAGTCCACCATTGATCAGAAAGAATATATTGGGGAGAGGGATGTGGTTCTGTATGTTGGTGTTTGCTAGCCGAGTGTCCTTGGGCAGCTTCCTCATCCCATCTGAGTGCCTTTATTCTCACCTATAAAAGGACAATGATACTCCTTTACTTTCCATGTAGGAATATTTATGATGATTAAATCAAGTAATATGTGTAAAAGAGCTTTCTTATACTAGGAAATGAATCAGTCTGGCTTCTGACCCCAAACACAACAGAAAAATTTTTTGAGCACATTTAAGCAGCTCAGTGTGAGCCCAGTCTTTATCATTTTTATAGTACATTTTCCCAAAGTGCAATAAGCTACTGGAGGTTCTCCTCACTGGCAGATTGTACTTATTGGGAACATGGTAGAAGGGGTCACTTTTCAGAGACAGGTCGGGCTAGATGACCACTGAAAGACTCCAACATTCTGTGATGATGTTCACTTGGGTCCAACTTTTCATTGGACCCGGTTTGGATTTTTTGGAAAAGATTCTGGAGTGATTTGTCATTTCCTTCTCCAGCTCATTTTACAAATGAGGAAACTGAGGTAAGCAGGCTGAAGGGACTTGCCTGGAGTCACACAACTAGGAAGTTTCTGAGGCTGGATTTGAACTCAGGGATGTGAGGCTTCCTTACGACCCCTTGGCACTCTGGGTACCCCCTAGCTGCCTTAGCCAACATTTTGCGACTCAAATACTAATAATCTCACCACTGCCAAATGATTACATTGGCTCATTTGGGTCCATGTTGTGTCACTCCCACAGAAAGGTAGCACCTTGAGGTTATTTGTGGTTTTGCCTCTGTTCCCACCTAGCATAATACCAGTCATTGGCTCCAGCTAGCTCAACCCCCTGATTTTACAGATGATGAAATTGAGGCACAGAGATCTTAACCCCAAGCCTCTGGAAATCCATGTGGTGTTTGAAATAGGACTGGGATTCAGTTTACCTGAGTTACTTCCACTCCACTCTCTGAGCTTCAGTTTTCTCATCAATAAAATGAAAAGTTGGGGTCCCCAAGGTCTGGTTAGTTTTTCTAAGATCCTTTCCAGCTCTAGTATTCTGACTCTGAAGACCTTTCCCAGTTCTGACAGTCCATTTTCTAAGAACCCTTCTAATTCTGACATTTTAAAATTCTAAGCTCTTTCCTAGATCTGATACTCTTTGTTCTAAGATCCCCAACCTTTGACATTCTCTGAGCCCTAAGATCTCACCCAACTCTGATGTTCTCTGTTCTAGGGATTTTTAAGCTCTTAGACTTGTGTCTCTCTGCTGAGTAACTTATTGCAAAATTGGTGTGATGAATGTTGCTCAATGTTTTGTTCAAGTTTCCCACTGAATGGGATGTGATACTTTCCCCTCCCCTTTCCTCCCCATGCTACATCCAGGTTGAACTAAGATCCCCCAAAGTGGATCCAGCTGAAAAAGGTGGTTAAGTCACTTCTGACATTCTTTGCAAATCAGTTCTCCCTGATTGAATTAGAGGGGGGTGGGACTTGGCCACATCCTCTTCTGCAATAGATGTGAATGAGATTATTTTTGCAACTCCATAAAGGAAGCAATAGCTACCCCAAGCCCATCTTGATTTTTAATTCTTCCTTCTTTTCTGGATCAATTTATAGGGAGTGCCATGAGGGGATGGATATAAACTTTGGGAGATAGGAGGTAGGCTAAAGGAAGAGAATATGCAAGCTTCCTCTCTCTTTTCTCAGGCATTTCTGAGGATCCTTTCTCTTCCAGATAAAGACGACTTCCAATGGGAGTGAGAGGCAGTCCCATGCTCCCTCCGTGCTAACAGATGAACAGGAATCTGACCTTCTGTTTTTGAGAATACCTAAAGAAGTTTAGTTCTAGATCAGTTGGGTGTTGCTATTCAGATTACCTATTTTTAAAAGGTAGCAGATACCCTGAGTCTTTGGGCTACTGTTACAAAGCAGGAGTACGATATTTCGAAAGAAACTAACCTTGACTAGGAATGATTTTAATCATGTATTAGCATCCCCAGCTCTTTATTTATTCTTTAGTAATAATAAGCTCTGTTCTGGTCTAGAGAACATCGTGCCCTGAAGCTTGTTTAAGATTTTCTGAAGAGTGGTTTGGAGAAAAGTGGTAGTTGTGCCTACTTAAGAAGCTTTGCAAAATTGTGGTCAGAGAATGTGTGGGTTTTAGCAGGAAGCCACCTGCTTGGAGTTGAGAGATAGTACAATCTACAGCTGGGAATACATGGGTTGTGGACCTCTGCCTCTACTTGATGGCAGCATCCTGCCATTTCTTAAGCGGCTCTTAAATTTCTGGGGCATCTCTGGAGAAGAGGAGTTGGTAGATAAATGATGATAATTGGCCTTGCAAGGCTGAGCCTGGCAAAGAAGTTAGGAGGCCATGGCTGTTCTGCACACTGGAGCTCTGGGGCCGTCCTTGCCTCCCCCATCCAGCTTCATCAGCCCCCTGCCTGCTTCTGACAGCACCGTCTCCTTGCATGCGCTGCCCCATAATGAGCTCTGTTCTGCTCGGCTAGTCTGTTTCTGCTTGGAGCTGAATGTAATTCTGCTGTTATGTTGCTACCTCAGAACTGAAGCTGAGGACTTCAATTTTCTGCTAAAGCCATTTAAAAAGCAAACAACAACAACAACCAAAACCCCTCATTATGTTGGAAGGGAAAGTCTTTGGTGTGCTCTGTGATTAGAATCCGGGTTTTGCTCTGAAAGCCTCCAGGAGCATGTACCTTCTGTCACTGGCCCTGGGGAACCATGGACAGTTCTCCCTGGCTGGTTTTTGCTGGGACATAATCTCTGGTAGTGATTGGTGATTGCTGTTTTTCTCTTAGGTGGCTTTATCAATAAAAATGCCTTCTACTAGGACAGCTGCTTTTCCTATCTTTCTTTGGGGCTGATCAGCATCTCCAGGTCCTCTGCTTCTGTTTGTCCCATTAGCACCTCTCACTCAATAGGGTCCTAAATGAGCTGATCTTTTCCACTGATTCTCATCCTCATGAATGTCACCATTTCTGTTCACAAAGCCATTTGATAAGTGTTTATTAAGCACATGCCATTCATTGGGGATACAAATAAAAGCTGAACCAGCTGCTGCCTTCAGGTATGTTACATTCTGAGGGAAGAGAATAATGTGCAAATGGACCATTAAATTTAAGGGAAAGTATAGGAACAGGGTGACTAGGGAAGACTCCCTACAGAGATGGATGGCTTCTGAGGCAACCTCATTTCTGGGTTGACCTTGGGCAACCTGTCTTGTCCACTCCCCTCATGTTAACACTAATGGGCACTAAATTGACCAAAGTCACAAGGCCCTGGGAGATATGAGATTCAAACTGAATCCATCGATACTGAATTCAATCTTTCCACTGTACCAGCAAATAGATCTGTCAAAGGGGCTAAGGAAATCAATTCTTGAATAAGCATTATAAAATTCCCAGATAGAAATAATGTCATTGCTTGTTCCCTATGGGCACTGATTTTGCCACTTGTTTGTCACCTTTGTGAACATAGTTCACTACATCTAATTCAAGAATATACCATCTTATCTTTGTGAGCATTTATTTTGTCTATGCAGGCTGCAACAGTTGGATGGTCATTCAAAGCTGTGGAGACTTGATTCAGTTCTCTAGAATTTATACTTGGTGAGGAGCCTTTTCTAGCTTTGCTAGTCTGGTTCTCAGACACATAGCATAGATACATGTAGACTTCCCCTTTCTATAAGATCTTGTATTCGACTTCCTTCCTTTCACAAGGCACTCAGCTCTTGCTCCAATGTCGTCTCCTTGGATAATGACTTCCATGGTCACAAGAAGACATTGGAATAAGTGCTAAGTTTCTGGCACTTATTAGACACTCAACTGCTTGTTAGGTCAAATTGAATATCCTAACTTTGGAAATTGTTGAAGATGATTTCTTATAGCTCTTCCTATTGGGAGATATTGCCCATTTAAGGATGGCCTTGATAAGATTAGACACACATGCATATAAATGACACATATATACATGTTAGAATCCATGAATATATCCATGTTATAATATATGAATATATACATATTATCTCTGTCTATAATTGTTTCACCACAGGAACTCTGTGTAGATTAAGTTCCTTTGTGACTTATATGATATTTGAGAGTGACTTAAACTCCACATGTCTACACCCAGCTAGTCTGGTTTTCAGATTCTCATCAGACTAAAGGATTTTTGAAATCAACAGGATTGCATTTCACTGGCTTTTGAGAGCTCAAAGTTACTTCTACACTTAATGAAGCTTTGGAGGAAGACTACAGTGAAACATTCCTCATCTGTGTAATGGGGATAATGGAAGCTGTACACTTGTTTCCTGAGGCTCTTTGTGAGGATCATGGAAGCTCTGCATTGTCTTTAACAATAAAGAAATTTTGGTTCCATAGAATGTTTCAAGCGTCACAAAATGTTTTCCCCAATACCCCATGAGAATAGGTGCCATAAGAATGATTATTCCTGTTTTACATATAAGGAAACTGAGAAATGACATGACTTGTCTGTGACCATATAACTAGTTGAAAGATGAGACAGATTTGAATACAAATCCTTCATTTTTTTCCTGCCATGTTGCTCCTTTTGCATGCAACTCAAGGTTTTGCCAACCCTTGTTCAACATTGGGCCAGCTCTTAGTGTCATTAGTCAACCAAACACATTTATTAATAATAATAATAAATAAAAACACATATTAATATGTGCTGAGCACTCTGAACACTGTGGCTTAGAGCTGGTCAGAAACTAGGGCTTATTTATACTAACCTCTTCATTTTAGGGATTAGCAGCAGCAGGTATGTGTGTTGCTCAAGTATCAGAGATCACTTTCTATCCCAAATCCTCTGACCTCAACTCTTCTCATTTCTAGGCATCTAAGATCTATTAACACTCCACAAATATGAGCTGTGAGCCAAAATGTGTTGATAATAGTTCCTACCATATGTCTGATGTTGTCTGATGGAGATACAAAGAACAAACAGTTCATATTCTCAAGTTCACATTTTGCTTTGTTGATTGTGTTAGAAACTGGAAATACAAAGTCACAAGTAACAATTCTTACTCTCTGTGAGATTATGATTATGATAGTAATGATTTCAGGAAGAGCAATGTGCATAATTTTCATTTTCTTTCAGATGGTTCGATCGTCCTTTGACCCTGAGGCTTTGAAGAATCCCAAGGATAGGGGCAAGAAAGGACAATCACTGCTTCAATCTTGCCTCTAACATTAATTGATTTCATAATTCTGGCAGAGTTCTTTGACCTCTGAGACTGAATTTACACATCTATTTTTATCATTATTTGTTTTTTGGACAATGGGATCAAAAAGCATCATGGAGTGATGTCTTGGTTCATGAGTGAATTAGGAGAGAGAGAGAGAGGGAGGGAGGGAGGGAGAGAGGGAGGAAAGGAGAGAGAGAGGGAGAGAGAGGAGAGTTGTACAAAACCATTAGTCTCACTCTATTCTAGACATCAAAGTCCAAAGGCAAGACAGGAATCAAGATGATTGGTGTGATGTCTGACCCAGCTCTAAGTACTCCACAGTTCCTGTTTCATGGCCATTGGAACAAGTTGTTCTCACCCATTTTTTGAGGGAAGTCTTCACATTTTGGGAGTAACTACTCCCTTAATTCACTATCAGTTACTTTTAACCTGATTTAGCCTATCTATTGAGTCAATTTTACTAAGCTACAGCTTCTTGGAGCCATAAATGAGAGTTCTCTCATCTGTAAAATGGGTGTGATAACAACAGAACCTACTTTGTTGTGAGACTTCTAGATGTACAGATGGCACTTTGCCAACAACAAGCATTCTAGAATTGTGAGTACTTACTTCTGTAAATACTTGATATTTTCATTTGGCAAATCTCCATCTTCCTCTCCTTCCAGGAAAAGGAGGATTCATGTCTGACCATCCCCATTGGGGAAATGGAGAAATGGAACCACACCACTTGTTCTAGTTTACTCAGTCATAGGCTCGAGATTCTTTCTCTCAGGGTTTTCATGTCATGAAATCACTGACTTCCAGCATTAAGTGTATGGACTCTGTATAATTATTATAAAGAAGCTGGATTCCTTTAGTGTTTTTCAGCAAGAATGATACCATAAAACCTGCCTACAGAAAATTAAATATTTTGATTTAGTTAAGGATTCATAATTGTGGCTGTATGATAAAAATATCAGAGATATTTTAATAAAATTTAATGTTTGTGCTCTGTAATGAAGATTTTAGCATAGGAAGAGAAAAGTTTTCCCTATAAGGTATCTAGAAGGGACTCCTGATCTGTGACCCCAACATGTAAACATCCCCTTTCTGAGTGTTTCTTACTTTCTTTCCATATCCATAATGCCCAGAATAGAATTTTGTAGCCAGCAACTAGCCAGGCAATATTGTTAACAGAGAGACCAGTCCAGCATGGCTTCCACATGGACAAACCTAATGAGGGACTATGGGAGCCTGATTCATGCCTGAAGAAGTATATAGGAATAGAAAGTTAACTTCAAATGGAAATCAGAACCATGGGGGGGCCTGGAATCAGGAAGACTCAAGTACAGCAGCTTCTGATACTTCTTAGTTTACTTACAACTCACTTAACCTCTGCCTTCCTCAATTTACTCAACTGCAGAATGAGGCTAATAGTAACATCCATCCCCCAGGGCTGTTGTGAGGATCAAATGAGATAGTATTTGTAAAAGCTTAGCACAGTGATAGACACATAGTAGGTGCTTAATAAATGCTGGTTTCTTTTCCTTCCTTGCTCAATCATCCAACACAGCCATTCCTGAATGTCGAATCTTTAATGAGAAACCTTTTTGATGATAAGGCAATAAATTAGAATTTAGTAGCTTTCCACTCTCATCTTCAAGAGGATATTCTTGATTAAGGGGATAAAAAGGCTGTTTTTTTCTTTTTTGCAAGTGGAGATGGTCAGCAGGAGTCCTCACCTTCTCAGTACTGAGATTTCAGTTCCATTGGCAAATATGCATATTCCCACTGTGTGAAGAGGCCTGATTCAGAGAATTGGAAGAGAGACCAGAAATTATCCATATCCCTGGGAGCTCTCAGTCTGGAACAAAAGTAAAACACAAACCCAGAGAGCCATGATGTTCACATCTCATAAAAAATGTACCAAAGAGATTCTAGGTGAGGTTAGTCCTGGGCAGGGAGGGATGTAGGCAACAGCAGGGATGAGAGAAGGCTTCAAGGAAAAGGCAATATTGAAGTTGGCTTGGAATGACAAGTAAGGATTAAACAACAGAAGGGGTGGGTGAGTGTGCCAAATACAGGAAAGAGAAGGAAGAGAAGTTCGTTTGTTTTGGGATGAGATGGCAAGTTTAAAAGCCTAGAATAGGACAACAGCAATAAAGCCAAACCAGAGGAGGAGAAGGAAGATGAGTCCTAATTATGAGAATTGCCCTAAAAAGATCCTGGCTCTCTCTAAATGTAATGAGACAGACAGACAGACTGACAGATGACTCAGAGAGAGAGAAAGAGAGACAGAGAGACAGAGAGAGACAGAATGACAGAGACATAGACAGACACAGGCAGAGAGGGACAGAAAGACACACAGAAACAGACAGAGACACACACACATAGATAGACAGAGACAGAGAGACAGAGAGAGATGGAGATAGAGAGACAGAGACAGACAAACACATAGACAGACATAGAGATACACACATAGAGAGAGGCAGACAAAGACAGACACATAGAAACAGAGAGACACAGAGATAGAGAGACAGAGACACAGAGAGAAACAAACACACACACACACACACACACACACACACACACACACAGAGAGAGAGAGAGAGAGAGAGACATCCACAAATATTTATTAAGCATTTGCTCTCTTCTAGGGACTGTATAAAGCACTCTGTAGAATCATTGCCCCACAATAGCTTACATTTTAAAAAGGAAGATGGCACATGAACTCCCTCATGAAGCAACAAACTCCTGGCTTTTTTCTGTGTCCCCAGCTTCTAGCCCAGTATATCCCATCATGTCACAGGTGCTGACATGTGTGTTCATTCTTCTCTGTTTAGAAGAACATGCCATATTTATTTTTTGATGAATATCTCACAAACTTGTTTTATCTTAGGATAAACATCAATTAAGCACTTACTGTGTGCAGAGTCCAGATCATATTCAGGGCTGATAAGTAATTTGTCTGGCTAAGTAATATCCTTGACCTCCTAGAATTATCACTATAACAGAAGCAACCAGACACTCAGATAGATAGGTAGACTCATTCAATGACAAGATCTTTGGGCAGTATGAGATAAACTTACTATATAAACCTTAAAAAAAATAAAGTTCAGAGTCTTGAAGAAAAGAATTCTCCCTCATCAATCATCCTAGTCTTTCATCGAGCCCTCTGTAAAGAAAGGCCTTTGAAAATGTGAAAAGTTCTAGAGAGACACAGGGTGGTAATTTTCTGAGCACCCAAATCATTGGGCTCAATAGGTCCAGGCTCAGAAGGCTCCTTTTGGAACTTTGAAAAGACAAATTTTTCTTCCTCTTCTATTAATTCTTCAATTGCCCGGGAATGATATTTCAAGGCGATCTTTTCCCATCACTGTTGATATTGCTCATTGTGGGTACATGGCCGGGGATGAAGAGAAGACAGGGCATTGAGGGATGGGCATAGAGGGAGATCCCTAGATGGACTCCATCCCACCTCCTCCCTGTCCACTTTGGCTGGATCCAGTGGGTTCAGGGCTGATCTTTGTCTACACAGTAGCACAGAGTAAGAGTGAGGAGAATATTTCGGCTTTAGACCATAAGGAAGGTAATGTGATATCTGGCAGGTTATAAATGAAGCATTAGGTCGGCAGTTTCCTACTCAGCTAGAGAGAATTTGGAGACCTGCTGACCCAATTACTACCCTAGCAGACATTTCCTCGACCATAGTGGTCCTTAGACCCTTCTTCCACAGTAGCCCAACAAGTTTGTGATGAATTCATGAATTCATTTCATTACCATTCGGCTGTAAACATGTGTCTGTGACAAGCATGTGCAAGTTTGAAGTATTAAGGGTTTATTTCCGAAGTGATTTGGAACCAGCATGGTCACACACACAGTGATTTGGGTGTTTGTGCAGCAATCACATCAAAGTCTGGTGAAGACCAGGCACCATATGTTCATGCCCTTTATCAACCTGCCCTTAAATTGCTTCCAAACTTGCACAAGGGTCTGACCTTGATGCCCCAACCAGTCAGACACCTTTACAAACCTTCGTTTGCATTTTTTTTTACCTTGAACAGAATAACTCCCATGTGCTGGTAATGGTACTATGACAATAATCACATGATCAAGGTGTTATAAATATTTGCTTTCCTACATCACAAATGTTGGGCTCTTTGAAAATAAGGAACTCAGGGGCAGCTCGGTGGTACAGTAGATAGAGCACCAGCCCTGAAGTCAGGAGGACCTGAGTTCAAATCTGGTTTCAGACACTTAACACTTCCTAGCTGTGTGACCCTGGGAAAGTCACTTAACCCCAATTGCCTCAGGAAAAAAAAATCAGGAGCTCAGGCTATATACATTCTCAGTCATCTTGAAACCATCCCAGACCATCACAAATGATCTGCAACAATATTCTATTACCACTCACCATGTCTCTAAGGCTATTCCAATTTCAACTTATTCACTACTTTTGTTAGATTTTCAAATGCAGTGGTTGGTAAACCTTGTCAGACTGTGTGACAGTGATGGAAGAGAGTTACACAGGAAGAGATATATATTTTTCCTTACAGAGATTGGTTTGTATATAAACATTATTAAAAATGAAGCAATATATGGAATTAAAGTTCAAGTACATTTGTCTTTTAATACAGAGCTTGTTGACTATTAGGGAAGTAAATGGTTTATGTTATAACTAGCTATTAATTGTCATCAGTTGGTTAAATGACTAAAATAAAAAAAAATTACCCTGTCTCCTTTAGAAATCTTGTAATATTTTTCTACCATTTTCAACTACATATTTGTGTGAAGAAGCATTTTCATTTTTATAAAATCAGACTAAAAAAATAAACTTGACAAAGAAGCAGATTTGAAACTATCTGATTTTGAATCAAATTTTGCAAATCCATTATTTAAACAAAAATCTAACTCAGAATTGGGTTTCATGTGATTATTATATTGTTTAACATCTTATAAGTAATTTGCTCATTAAAATGTTATTTAAAAATATTTCATTAAAATGATATTTATATCCTATAACATTTATATAAAAAAAGAAATTTTATGTGAAGTCTTACAAAGCAAGCATATGAGATCTTGAAGGATTACTTTTAATTCTTGTAGACTATCCTACATAAAATACATATAATTGTTTTATAATTAGAGTTTTATGATTTTATATTGAGTTTTTATAATTATAGGTAGAATAAACTTTTATGTTTTATTAATTTTATAATGTAAAATTTAATTTGGAGTTTTTTGGATAAAGGTTATTATTGTATTTATTACAAGCACTCAAGGAATAATTGTAAAAGATTGCTATGAGAAGTATCTTAAATTACCACTGGGGGAAAAAATAGGCCCCACCCCTCTTGAGATCTAGGAAATTGAAAGCACTTAGGTGGTACAATGAACAGACTGTGGGATTTGGAGTTAGAATGACCTGAGTTTAAATCTTGTGTCAGATATTGATTAGCAGGGTAATCCAGAGCAAGTCATTGTTTTTTGGGAACTGGACCTCAATTTCCTTTTTTTTGGGGGGGGGTAAAATGAGAATGTTGGACTCAATGATCTCTAAGGTCCCTTTAAGCATTAGCTTTATGACCCTTTGATAATGAAAAGGTGGGGTATAAAATCATGGTCTCCAGCTGCTCAAGGGAAAAGACCACCTTGTTCATCTTATAGCAGAGAAATAATATTCTACTCTAACTTGGAAGATCTTTAGAGTGGGGATCTCCTTACCTACATCATTCTTTAGGTTATTAATAAGCCACCACAGCATGGCTTGGAATCACTAGTGATGTTACACTTGAACCATATTGAATTGAAGAACCATATTATAATGTTCTCTCTATCATGGGGTAGGTACCTCAAACAAGAGAGAATACCATGAACTGGGGATGGATAGGGAAGACTTCTTTAAGGATGTAGTAAACAAATGGACCTTTGAGATACAGATCACAAAATCATAGCATTTAGAATTGGAAATATCCTTATTTTGTTATTTTAGTTATGTTCACCTTTTTTACCCCATTTGGGATTTTCTTGGCAAGAAATTGGAATGATTTGCCATTTTATTCTCCTGCTTAATTTATGAAGAGGAGAAAACTGAGGTTACTAGTGTAAGGTGACTTTCCAGGGTCACATAGCTATTACATTGCAGAGACTGGATCTGAAGAGGGGAGGGGAGTCTTTCTGGCTATGAATCTGGAAATATCCTTAGGGATCATCAATTTAGCTATCTCATTTAAGTGTGTATATATATATATATATATATATAGTTATACATATACAATCATCTTTTACATATCTTCATAAGAATCATACTGGAAGAGAAACATCAGAACAAAAGAGGAAAACCCATAAGAAAGGGGGAAAAAGTGAAAATAGTATGCTTCAATCCACATTCAGTCTCCATTGTTCTCTCTCTGGATGAGGATGGCATTTTCTATCAAAAGTTTATTGGAATTGCCTTGGATCACCAAATTGCTGAGAATTGCTAAGTATATAGTAGTTGATCATCACATAGTCTTGCTGTTGCTATGTGAAATGCTTTTCTGGTTCTGATTGCTTCATTCAGTATCAGTTCATATAAGTCATTCCAGGCTTTTCTGAAATTAGCCTGCTCATCATTTCTTATAGAAAAATAATATTCCGTTCCATTCGTATACCATAACTTATTCAGGCATTCCCAACTGATGGACATCCACTGAATTTCCAGTTTCTTGCCACTAGAAAAAGGGGATGCCACAAACATTTTTGCACATGTAGGTCCTTTTCTCTATTTTAGGATCTCTTTGGAATATAGACCCAAAAGAATCACCTCATTTATTGATGAGGAAATTGAGATCCAAGAAGTTTTCCACTGAGGTCATGCAGGTAGAGGGAGTCAGAATCTAAGATTCTACCTTAGGTCTTCTGATTTCATGCACAATGTCCTTTCCATCACATATTGCTAAGAAGCATAGAAATGACTGTAGAGGAGGAAAGAGTTGCAAATGAATGAACCATTAGCAATGAGTCTAGTATGCTTGAAAGAAAAGGTCATTGCTCATTCTTCACATCTTCAAAATTTTCAAAGTACTCAGTTCCATTTGAATCTTGCAACAACCCTATTGAGCAGTAATGGAGCTGTGTGTGTGTGTATCTATATCTATATTAATATATATATATATATATATATGTACATATGGCTACACACGGATATGTGTATATATCTACCTATATCTATATCTGTATAGATATATAAGTAAACATTTATATCTACACAGATATATGAATAGATATATACACACTTATATACATGTGTGATGGGTTTGATATCAGTTGTAATGCACATGAATTGTCCTTGTCTCTCAATCCCATAAATGTAAATGTTAAGACGAGGACTTCCTAAGTGCTCCATGAATATAAAGGAAATCATGTTATTCGCTGGAGGCTGGTTCTGGAGAGACAACACAGGAATCTTTATTGAGATTCTTATCATTTTATCCTCAGTTCTTCTTCCCTTTCGTTGTTTGCTTTATCTGGTTCTGTGATTTCATTCCTGTAGAAAGTTCCTCCAACCTTTCTCTGCAATTGTCCCACTGAGAACCACATGGTCAGAGGAATGATGAGTCCCTTCCTCCTCACCCCTATGCTGTCTCTAATCTCCTTCACCGGGAGCTCTGAGAGCTTTCCCGTGGAGCTCTCCAAACTTCAAGGTTTGCGTGACATGTGCTTGGGCACATCACCTGGTTATGGTAGGTGCTATGTCTGAAGGGCGTCAGTTCCTGCTTCCATTTCCATCTGTGGCAGCTGCAGCTCCCCCACTTCCCCGATGCTTAAAAGGTGGTCTCTTCCTCAACCAACCCTCCTATCTAGATTTGCTCAAATGACTCTGATCAGCCTATCCCATCAATCATATCTGCCATGTTGTGTTATTTAGGTTAAATCTCCCTCTATCTATGGATACTCTGGCACTAATTATAGAACAGATTGTGTTGGGATTCCGACAGGACTGCACTCTGGCAAATCCAGATTAAGCAATTAACCTTGATGTCACTGTAATTATTAAGATACTTTAGCAAAATGAACTAATTTCCCCACAGGATGTTCAGCTGAAATCAACTTCCACTCTCCTTAAGATGCCAAAATAGGAGATGTTAATGGGAAATTACGTTTAGGTTTTTAATAAACCTACTGGGGATGTGGCATCCGTTCAGTTCTGTTTTTTGGAAGATCTGAGGTACAATTGCCTTTGAGATGGGACAGAGAAGAGAGAGGAGCCTTTGTATTTATTTATTTCGGGAACATAGACTGTTTCTAGGGAAAGGACACATACCATTAGCAAAGCTGTTAAGGGGAACCAGGAAGCCATGGTATAGGAAGGATGTGGACAAGGTGTTCAGTACTTAGAAGAGAAAGCCTAGGATTCCAGACCCCGTAGACTCTATGGTAATTTAACTTAGAAAAGAGAAAAGGTAAGAAATAGATTGGCTATCCCCACTTGTTCAAAGGTTTGTGATCTAGAAGAAGGGATGGGATGACTTTTACTTGGTCCCAAAGAGTGGCAATAGGAGAAAGTTTTGAGGAGCAGATTTAGAAGCCACTCAAGGGAGAAAAATAATCTTACACAGTTGGGTAGCAGAGGGTTTCCTATCACTGAAGATCACAAGCAACAGGCTGGTAATTACTTACTGGAGGTGTTCTAGAGGAATTTCTGTTGAGCATATGGGTTAGAGGAGAGAACCTCTAGTTCTGTGATTCTGTGAGAAATAAGTTGCTAACTTCATGTAGAATTAGGCCTCATGGTCCATGGAATGTAGGAAATATTCCTTGGGAAGTTGGTTTTCTACAACTAAGTTTTGCCGATGAGACACAGTCAGAGGATTCTAATTAGCTCATGAAGGAATTTTAGAGGTCATTTAATCCAACTCTATCATTTTACAAATTAAGAAATTGAGACCTAGAGATTTTTAGTGACTTGCAAATAAAAACACCAAAGGTAGGGTTGGTACCAGGGTCCTCTGACTCCAGAGAAGATGGCTTTTCCCTTGTGAAATGTTGCCTTCAGTTCCAGTAATGGGATCAGTAAATATATACTCCCCTAAATGCTTATTGGGGTCATGTAACTGGAAGGAACCTCAGCCCCATTTAGTCCTGTTTATGCATTTTGCAGGCCCCAGGAGATGTAGCTTTCTCAAGGTCACCTAATATCCTTAGTTCCTTCCTCCTTATTCCCAAATTGGAAAAAAAAGTCCTATTTATAAATTGTGTGCTAGTGATTTCTTTATTCTACTTCATGGAATGGTCCTAGAAGGGTAATGACTTAGGTTGGTGGGAGCTCATACTATGTATGAGCTATGGTTTCATCTGTGTCTATGGATTCCATCATTTGCCAATCAATCATCAAAGAATTATTAAATACCTACTGTGTGTCATACACTGTTCAGGGTGCTGAGGGCTCGTGTACAACAAATGAAACAATTCCCATTTGCAAAGAGCTTACATTCTATTGGAGGAGACAATAAACACATATAAAAATATATTCATCAAAAAGTGAATACATTCAAATGTATGCAAAGTAGTCAAGTACAAAGTGGCTTGGGAAGGATGGCCAATAATGAGTACAGCCTTTCCATGATTCATGAGTTGAGTGAGCAGATAAAAATCCATTTGGTTTCTTGGCCAGCCCTCTGGTGTCAATCCTTTCTGATTTGACCTGGTCTGGTCCTCTAAGGGCAGGTGCATAGGCTGATTCTGGGCCTATATTCAGAACCTTTCTAGCTTAGTAGACCCTGCCAGAGATTCAACAGCATGGACAAAGCTGCTGAGGGACCAGGGTCACCTTTCAAACCTGATGGAGAGTCAGAGAAGGGTATAACTTAATATGTGTGCATATATTTATCGGTACCTTATTTGTGTATAACTAAATATACAAAACCACACACACACATACACACACACACACGTGACATAGAGTATTAAGTCTGGAGTAAGGAAGATTCAATTTCCGGAATTCAAATCTGGTCTCAGACACTGACTAGCTGTGTGACCCCAGGCAAGTCACTTCATCCTGTTTGTCTCAGTTTCCCTTTCTGTAATATGAGCTGGAGTAAACTACTATATTAACTTCTCCAGGAAAACCCCAAATGGGATCATGAAGAGTAAGGTATGGCTCAAAAAAAATCACTGAACAATAACAAAATATATACAAGCACACATTCATGATACATACATGTAGGTATAAGAATGTAACATATATGCACATGTACACACATGTACATAGTTTATACAACCATATATTTATAAATTTAATTATATATTTATAAATATTACATTTATATAATCACATTATGAAAAGAGAACTATGGACCCATTTCATTTTTCACAGAAGTAAAAGTTCTCACAACTGAAAGGCACTCTAAAGGTTATCCAATCCAATCTTTATCACATTGCCAATCTGTTTCTGCTTGTCAATCTCCAGAGAGGGGCCAGTGATCTCCCAAAGTTGTCCTTTATTTCTTTGGATATCTTTCAAAACTAGAAATGTCTTTCTTTGCATTGAAATCTAACTTGGTACAACTTCTGCCCACTGCCATTATTTCTATATCAGGAATCAAGTGAAGCAAGACTATTCCTTGGTATCTGTTTTGGTAGCTTCTTCTATGTTCCTTCTTCCCAGCCAAATCTCTTGTGTGGGGACCTGGAGGCTTCCAGGTTGTCAGTGTTTTTCCTAAAAGTGGTCCACAGAACTGAACATGGTACTTCAGGTACATGGACTACAAGGAACCTGGATGTTTTGTCTCTGCTAATGATCACATGTGTGATTATATTTATTTAACTGTCTGTCTTCCTTGGCTACCCCATCACACAACTGGCATGCTGAATTGCCAGTCCATCAAATAAATTTATGGAGGAATTCATATTAAATTTTCCCACCATGGAATGTGAAATTGAAATTGTTTTATTTTTGTATATTCATTTAATAGACATCAGAGTTTACAAGACTCTTAGAAGTCTTTCAGTCCAAATTGCTCATTTAGTTGAAAAACCTTCTCCCCTCTGGAATCTGGAGGAATATTTAGGTTCTCCCTCCCCCAAAACAAACTGTTCACTAAAGATACCTTCCTCATGCAGGTTGAATGCAATTCACTGTTTGAACCCCTGTAAGACTTTACATTTATCTTCTTAAATCTTGATAATGCATTTGACTCACAATATGTCCACATTAAGGTAAGAGCTTTCAAAATAGACTGACTATTGAGTCATGAGATATTTGTTATCACACTATCCTTTGAGAATGAAAAGACTAATGTAGGTCCATCCTATATATTTAAATATTCTCAGATCAGGAATAGAACTATGGTTTCTGGAGTAGATTTTTTGATTATTCTAATGACCTGTATGGTGTTGCTAAGATCTGCGTAGGGACCAAAATGCAGAAACTGATTTCCCAACAATGGAAACTAGCCTTAGTGCCTTCTTTCTTTTCTATACTCAAATATACCATATGTGTGTATATTTATCACTACAACCTTCTGACATTTATTATATTCCTGCACCATGGAATCTATGATAGTAGGACACACATAAAAGGGACCATCTTTTAGCATAGCATTTGGGAATAAGGACATGATGCTCTTTATCCTACCTGAGTCAGACCACATTAGAAACACAAAATATGTTCAGTTCTAGGGGTCATATTTCAGAGGAACATAGTCAACCTTGAAGGCAACCAGCATCTGTGGTCATGGACCTGAATAAGGCTAACTGGTCCCTGTGGAATTATATCGGTGACCTTGACCCTATTAGAGCTGTACTCCACCCAGCTGAGCTAGGCGGCTACAGACTTACTGACCACGATAATGGCACCTGTGTTAATGAGGATTTATAGAGAGCACTTTTTAACACATCTTCACTAAAGACTCCTAATTGGTGTGCTGAGGAGCACCAGGACAATTGAAGAAACAAACAAAGCTTAGTTGTTTCTGATTTAAAATATTTTTCCTATGTGAGTTTTTTTTGTCAGCTGTTGATGGATTTTTCCAGTTATAAAATTATTCATTTAGATGGGTATAAAATAAATATTTTATTTTACATATTCTGACAGTTTTTTTTAAAAGCTTTAACATAATGTATTCTCTCTGATGTTACTTGAATGATATAGAATTGTTTAGATAATTGCTTAGACTCTGCTTTGCAAATGTAGACAGTTTTTTTCAAATATCTGAGATGTCAGCCATTTGGAAATGTCTCAAGGTAATTATTAAAATGAATTAATTGAACACTATGGCATCTAAGGCCTCATCATATGAGATTTTATGGAATAAATTGAGTTAAAATTTAGTTTCTCATTCCATAGTAGGTGAGAGTGAGTCTATTCATCCAAACCAGAAAGGAATACTCAGTGAATATATCACCCTGTGGTTAGCAGTGTACAGATCACAAAGCAGGGGAACACAGGATCCTTTATTTCAGAGAGCTTGAAATTTAGCAGAAGAAATAAAACAGTACTTACCTATGAGTGTCACTAACTAGCACTATAGTCAGAGATAACTCAGTTCTGCTCTCTAAATCTCAGTATTCCCATCAGTGAAATGGGAATTATACTATTTCATAGGATTTCATTCACTTTATGAATGCTGTCTGTAGTTCTAGAGAAATGAATTATTTGGTTTTGGTCCAGATCTATGATTCCATTAGTGTAGGAGATTTCCAGTGATGAAGTATCCGTTTTTAAAAAAATTATTATTATAGCTTTTTATTGACAGAACATATGCATGGGTAATTTTTCAATATTGACCCTTGCAAACATTTCTCTTCCAACTTTTCCCTTCTTTTCCTTCACCCCCCCCCCCGAGATGGCAGGCAGTCTCATACATATTAAACATGTTAAAGTATATCTTAGATAAATGTGTGCACATCTGTACAGTTTTCTTATTGCACAAGAAAAATTGGATTTAGAAAGGTAAAAAACAGCCTGTGAAGAAAAACAAAAATGCAAGCAAACAACAACAGAAAGAGTGTAAATGCTATATTGTGCTCCACACTCATTTCCCAGAGTTCTTTCGCTGGGTGTAGCTGGTTCTGGTCATCACTCATCAACTGGAATTAAATTGGATCCTCTCATTGCCGAAGAGATCCACTTCCATCAGAATTGATCATCATATAGTATTGTTGTTGAAGTACATAATGATCTCCTGGTTCTGCTCATTTCATTCAGCATCAGTTCATGTAAGTCTCTCCAAGTCTTTATGATATCATCCTGTTGGTCGTTTCTTACAGAACAATAATATTCCATAATATTAATATACCACAATTTATTCAGCCATTCTCCAATTGATGGACATCCACTCAGTTTCCAGTTTCTGGCTACTACAGAGAGACCTGCCACAAACATTTTGGCACATAGAGGTCCCTTTCCCTTTTTTAAGATCTCTTTGGGATATAAGCCCAGTAGTAACACTGCTGGATCAAAGGGTGTGCACAGTTTGATCACTTTTTGAGCATAGTTCCAAATTGCTCTCCAGAATGGTTGGATGTGTCCACAATTCCACCAACATTACATCAGTGTCCCAGTTTTCCCACATCCCCTCCAACAGTCATCATTACTTTTTCCTGTCATCTTAGCCAATCTGACAGGTGTGTAGTGGTATCTCAGAGTTGTCTTAATTTGCATTTCTTTGATTAATAGTGATTTGGAGCACCTTCTCATATGAGTAGAAATAGTTTCAATTTCATCATCTGAAAATTATCTGTTCATATCCTTTGACCATTTATCAGTTGGAGAATGGCTTGATTTCTTATAAACGAGTCAATTCTCTCTATATTTTGGAAATGAAGCTGAAGTATCTTTCATTGATAAAGATTGGCAGGTCTCTTAGACTTTATATCCTTAGAGAATCGCTAAGGGCTAAAAGACTAAGTGATCTGTCCAGGAATCACATGGTCAATAATTGTTCAAAATAAGATTTGAACCTAATTCTTTCTGGCCAAGTCTTTATCCCATTCACCATGTTGGTTATTAGCCATCCCCATTAATGATACCAGTGATGGTGGTGAACAAAGCAAAATGTGTTGTGCAGTGCAGAATGCTGGAAAAGGGGAAAAGGAGATTGTGAATCACAGGAGGGAAAGAACTAGTCTTGTCATTTGTATTTTTCTGTGTACCTAGCACATTGCTCTGCTTATAGTGAGTAATTAATAATCATTGAGTATTGGAAGTAAGAGAACAATACCTATCAACTCTTGCTGCTTGGAGCTTGAACACCATCATGTATGAACCGTTAGCCCAGGGTTTCTTTTGTGTCACGGACTAATCTTTTGGCAGCATAGTGAAACCTGGGGACCCTTTTTAAAAATAATATTTTAAATGCACAAAATAAAATACACAGGATTATAAAAAACTAATTATGTTAAAATACGGTCATTTAAAAAATCTATATTTTAAAAAAGGCCTCAGGTTAAAAAGCTCAATGACTTTGTTCTCTTTCATACTTCTAGGCAGCTGGAGGGTTGTCAAAAGATTCAGGGGCTGAATGAATTGCTTCCTTGGTGAGTGGGTGTTTGCTATGCATCCTGCACACTCAGAGGAAACAGTGTGGGCTTGGCTGCTGGCATAAGGCTGCTGTTTGCCTCTGTGCACCTCCATACCACCCTCCCATCATTCTCATGCCACAGGAGCTTCCAATCACCTCTTATAACTGAGCTATAAATCACCCTTGACAGCATCAAGTCCAGGGGGAGCTTCCCAACCTACTGGGAGGCCTGTGGCTGAAATCAGAGAGGGTCAAGCCATATGGAGCTGGAGCATCTGCTTGCCTCCCTGGACAATCTCCCATCACTGTGCTGAGCTTCATATGTGCTGCCATGGATTGCACCATGCCCTGGGTCCTATACCCATGGGTTCTGCCTCTGAAATGGAATGGACTTCCCTGTTCAATACATAGGTCTTCATTATATGCAACACTGGGTACTTTCCCATCATTTTGGAAGCATTATCCTACCATGAAATTGCTGTATTGGAAAATTGTGTGCAATCCCATATATATATAGATAGATAAATGCATGTATAATATCGACAGCATATACACACATGTGCATGCATATACATACAAGTGATTACACACATGTATGTGTATATATACATTTGTGGAAATGTGTATATACGCATATAATTTGATTATGCTTTTATCTGCATTGGTTTAAAATTTTTTTCTATGTTTTACTGAATTCATCGTGTTCATCATTTCTTGCTACACAATATTCTTGTTATATTCATATGCCAGATTATGTTTTTTTAAATCCATTTCCCAGTTAATGGTCATCTGCTGTGCTTCTTGTTTTCTGCTACTATAAAAGAATATATAAAATGTTCCATTTGTATTTCATTTTTTTCCTTCTTTCATATTCTTCCTGGAATTATGTGACAATTAGTGGTATTACTAGGTCTGTCTGGACAATTTAGTCACCATTCTTGTTTAATTCAAAGCTGAAATCCAGATCATTTGGAGCTCTCTGCAATGCTATTGAGATTGAATCAATCTGCCTCTCTTCTTACAGCCCCTCCAACAATGAATGTCCTTTTCTTTTATCCTCCTTACCAATTGTAATGGCATGAAAGGAAACATCAGATATTTTAATTTTCATTTCTCTTACAATTTGAGACTAGGAACAAGTTTTCATCTATTATTTGAAATTATTCTTTCGAAACTTTTTCTTATTTTTGATTCTGTCAGTTTCTGACATGTTTTAGAAACCAGACTTTTAATAACATTTGATGTAAATATTTTCCTATCCTTCTGTTTCTCTCCAAATTGACTTGATTTTTTTGTGTGTAAAAGCTTTTTAATTGCATGCCGTCAAAATTCTTTGTTTTATCTTTTATGATGCTTTAAACTCCCAGGATAATAGGATGATACATGTAGAGCTGGAAGGGATTTTAAATACATGTAGCTGCATGATTACAGATCTAGACATGGAAGAAACCTTAGAGATCATCTAATCCAATGCCTTCATTTTGCAGATGAGGTAACTGAGGCCCAGAGAGGTGCCAAATATCATACAAGCAGGAAGTGGCAAAGCCAGGTTTTCTGACTCAAAACAAGTGTACTTTTCTACTGCACCATAATTCCTTTCCTTGGTTAAGAATTTCCCCCCTAGTCATAATTTTAAAGTCTTAGTCTTGTCTTCCATGTTTTAAAATGGTGTAATCATTAATATTCATGTCATATATTGATCCATCCTGAGTTTCCTTCAGTATATGGTACAATATGTTGGTGTAAACTTAATTTCTGCCAAACAATTTCTTCTTCTTTCTTTTTTTTTGCTTTTGTTTTCCCCAGAGTTCTTCTTAGGAAGGAATTCTTTTTGCCAATAATGCGTATTTGGAATTTATCTAACACTTCACTACTATTTTCTAAAACTTTTTTTTTTTGATTGACCTGGCCGATATACTTTTCTATTTTTTAAAACAACTGACTCCATTAAAAAATCATCATTGCTTTATGATAGACCGAGGTCTGGTAAAATTAAACTTCCTTTTATTCATACTTGTTTTCATCATTTACCTCAAAATTCTAGCTCTTTTCTTCTTTGAAATGAATTCTGTTATTTTTTCTAGTTCTACAAAGTTCTCTTGGTAATCTATAAATTAATTTATAGCTGTGGTCGCTCTCACTCATAATGCCACCAATTCACAGTTTCAGCTTGTGCCCTCAGCCAAGTTATTTAGATGTTGAACTTGAAATGTGTTTAAGTGAAAATCAAATTGACTTCTCTGATATACTCTCTCTATGGTTTTCAGTGATCAATGAAGTCTGCCTAACAGAAGGGGTAGTTACATGTTAAGGAATGGATTTTCTCAACTCTTCTCATTTCTCACAGAGCTCAGTAAAATGAAATAACCCAGCAGGGAGAGGTGGTCATCCATGGCTCCTCAGTCCAACCCACTCCATCTTGACCCACCCAATCAGGTATCTCAGTCCTGATCTCCATGCAGCCAGGGTCTACGGCTGTATTGTGTATTCTCCCAGTGAAGCCGTCACAGCTGGTTCCACCTCAGCTGAAAGAGACCATAGCAGATGGGCTTTTCTGAAGGGAGCCTTCGACAAGAGGGTTATTTTCAGATATTTTAAAGCTGCCATCAACTGCAAATCTAGCCATTTTACAAATCCACCGAGGACTAATAAGTAATTTTTAAAGTACTATTTATTTGCTTTGACACCCTGTCCTATCAGCTAAAGGGACTTAGCTCTCCCAGTGTATTAATACTAAACAATAAAGAACAATAAGTATTGGGATAATTGGGATTATAAAGATGGGTTATGTTTCATAGCCAAAGGAGTGAAGTCAGCAAACAGTGGCAGCCGTGAAATAGAGAGTGAGGGAAGCAAAAACCTGGTGTCTAATTTCTAGCTTCAGATCCATTAAGCAGAGTGATTCATATCACTGAAGCCTTTTTGGATTTCTCTCCCCAGGAGTCTCACCTAACAGAGAGGTTTGGTTACACAAATGGCTTTTTAGGAACAAAATCACTTCTATTGTCTTAGCTGTCAAAATGGCTGTTCTCTCACCTCCTTCTCCCTTGCTGTGCATTTCTTATAGTAATCCTCTTTCTAGTTGATTCTTATTTATTGAGTTTATAATTTTGACTTTGAAATGAAATTTTTATCATTTTAATTTCAATTATCCCAGTATTCATTGTTCTTCTTCATGTGGGATTAGTGCATATGGAGATCCTTTTGAAATTTAATTAAGTTTTCTGACCAGAAGAAAATACACAGATGAGTAGAAGCCACTTCAACATCTGAAAGAAGTAGTGATATTTTGGTGGTATATACTCTTATCAAATGAAAAGATCTGGTTTTATTTCATCAATTAGCGACTGTTAATTCAACATCTGTTGTCCACAGGGCATGGCTCTAGGACTTGGAGATACAAAGGAAAAAAATACATGCACCAGGGAATCTTTAGTCTAGTTGAATCAGAGCAAGCACATCACATATAATTAATAATACATGGCAATCCATAATCTAACAACAATAAAAAGATCTTTATGGTCCCGGGCATGTAACTTTTGAGGGCCTCATGTAAAATGAAGAGATAGGAATAGATAGAACCCGAGTTTCCTTCCAACTCTACATTTTTGCTTTTATAATTGGAATATTAAGAGCTAAGATTTATATTACACTTGATAGACTGAAAAATGATTTATATGAATCATTTCAATGAACTCTGAGAACAACTCAGATAAAGAAGTATTTGAAATATCTTTATATTTCCTTTAGAGAGATAATATCCAAGACTCAGAATTTACATGATTTTCCCATGATCATATAGCTGTGGAAATGTCAGAAGTAGGATCTGAATCCATGTCTCTCTTGGTTTTGGGTCCAAGGCTCAGACTACTATTCAAAATCAGAAGAATAGTAAAAACAATGAGGGCATGTCAAACTAAGAAAGGGAGGCAATAGGAGAAGGCATCATATGGGAAGAGGGTCTGGAAAACATTGAATATATTTGCCACAGTTCATTGGCCTTAATGCATTCTATAGCATTCTTCACTCATGGGTCCATTTGATTCCTTCCTCCCCCTCATAAATGTGTGAGATTAGTTTCCAGTCATTACTTTTGTTTCAGTTTTGCAGAAGAGAAGGAATCAGAGGAAGATTGAGGTCACAAAGACATCACTTGACAGAGGGGGTGACCTAAACATCCCAATGGTTCACTTTAACCAAAAAAAGATATGTGTTAAGTCTTTTTTTGGAGACAGCAAGAGCTGGTCAATGGGAGCTATTTGTATTTGATCCTAGAAGCAGTAGGGAGCGTCAAAGGATTTCTAAGCAGGGAGTGACCTGGTCAAAGTTGTGCCTTGGAAAAATGGTTTTGACCACTCCAGGGAATTGAAGAGAGGAAGATTGGAAGCAGAGAGACTAGAACCAATGGAGTTATTGCAATTCTGCTTAGATGGGGAGTAGTGATGACCTTTGCTGGATGGAGGGAAAGATACATGAAATGTAAAGAAGGTTTAATCACATCTCTCATTAGAGAAAAGGGAGAGGAAAATCTTTCCTCCTATCCTTACATCTTTAAAGGTAGAGAAAAAACTTTGGGAATGAATAAGTCCCATTCTCCAGGATCATGAGATTGTCACCATCTTGTTTTCACATGGCTGATGGCAAGTTGTCTCTCTTATTAGATTGGGAGAGCAGCCTGAGGGCAGGGAATAATTTTTGTGTTTCTTTGTATGTCCAGAGCTCTCACAAGGCTTAGCAAACAGTAGGTGCTTAATAAATGCTTTTTAACTACTTTTTTTTGCCTCTTCCGTAAAAGGAGTGTTGACTCAATGGCCTCCAAAGCTTCCATGATACTATGTTTTTTGGCAGCTGGGGTTCAGTATATATATATATATATATATATATATATATATATATATACACGTATATATGTATATATGTGTATATATATATATATATACATACATACATGGGACTATTTTTCACACAGTGACCCCTCCTAAAAAAGCCATCAGCTGCTGAGCAGTGTTTCATGGCCTGCTGGGGGTGGGCAGAGGACATCTGTGGAGCCTGAGGATGTATCTTCCCAGGTTCACCTTCTCCCTGAATTGCAGCTTACAACAGGTGCCAAGTTCTTGCAGAGATCCTTCCAGGAGAAGCATCTGGAGGCTTGGCAAGGTTCCTGGCAGCTGTGTGGGTGGCTTTGGCTGGGTATTGAGAGTGGGTGTGAGGCCTGTTGGCAGCGGGCATCCCTAAGCTAAGGGGCTCTTCCCAGTCTGCTCTTTTCGTTGCAGCATCTCCACCCCCTTTAGAAAATAATTTGGGCCAGCTCTTAAGGATTCCAGGTGGACAGGAGAGAAAAAAAAATATGTTACTTTCCTCTGGAGAAAAATAGGCTTATTCTAAATGTAAGAAAGGGTTGAGTGCTGAAAGATACAACTGATGTTCTTATCCCAAAAGTGTTTTCCTTTTCTTTTCTGTAGGTTCTTTAGACCTTTTGTTTTCATGACATATCATTAATTCACTCTACAGGATTAGAGCTGGAAACCACCTTACAGGTTTCCTCACAGGTGCTCTTTATGGTAAGAAATTGTCAAATATCACCCAGGTTGGGAGGATATGGAAGAATACCTTACTCACCTATGGATGGAGCATGAACACCATTTACGCAGTGGGGTACACCATTAACACCATCAACCACCATCACCATCATCTCTCATTAATATAGAAATTAATGGTTTGCAAAATGCTTATATATCATTTAATGAATAATTATAATAGCAGAGCTAGAAGAGATATTATCCATCATTCTGTCCAACCCCAGCACTTCCCCAGGAAAGAAACTGAGACCCCAAGCAGGGCCACAGAGCATCAGTTAGAAGAAAGATAGGCTCTCCATACTCCTACTCCCAAGCTTCTGTCTCAGCTTTGGTTCCATCTATCTATCAGTTCACCTACTCATCCCAGGGGTCACACCGTGCAAAGATGTCCAGTAGCAAGACCAGTAAGTTTTTTTTTACAAACTATTTTTGCAGTGTAGGGTGACCATGCCAGAAAATATCTCTGAGGCTACAGATTCCTCTGCAGCAACATCCATAAAAAGCTATGATGAGAGTCCAAGGTTGTAGGTGTTATTTATTGCATTTCCCAATGACATCACTTCCCAGAATTGAACAAGAGAAATTTCCATTTGATCACACATGGGAAATTATACAATGCTTTCAATGGTTTTATCCTAAAATGCTCTGTTTCACAAGTCTATCTTTTTACCTTCAGTGTTTTCTGGTCTTCAAGCATCATCTGGACGGCCACTAGTTGGGGATATTTCTTCAGGTTCATATTAGATTCATTTTAGCTTTCCATTCTCAGCTTCCATGATGCTCAGAAACATGTCCCTTTCTCCTCTTCTCCCTATCCCCTAAAATACAAACCGCAGGGAATGGTTGGTTCTTTGGGCTAAGTCAGTATTTTCCTCATCACGTCTCTGTGTGTTTTGTGAGACCTCAACTCCCTGCCCTACTCTGCTATAAATACTTTGCTCTAACAAAAGCAAACTCACCCCAGATTTCTGGAACGCAGAGATGACGGATGACTGCCAATGGGAGCTGTGGCTCGTGCTTCAGCTTGCTGATGAGAACAGAGAGACCCGCTGACACCACAAGAGATTCACGGTGTTTGTGTCAGCAGGCATTCCAGGGCATCCATGGGCTGTGGAGATTAACTTAGGCAAGTGACTGAATATAAATCTGGAAGCTAGAAGCTACTCAAGGCTACAGATTCTTTTCCATCCTAGAAAACGGGGGTTTCCTGGGAGCTGTTTTTCTGATGAAAAATTCCCTCAGAGCTGGACAGATTGAGACCCAATAGCCCTGCCCCCAGGGAGTTTTACATGAAAGGTGAACCAGAAATGACAGCACGGCAGAGGGATGATGTATGGGGGGCGATTGGCCTCCATCAGATGTCCGTGTCAATGAATGACCTGAGCAGCTGTGAGCAGAGATCTCTTTCTCTGATGGGGCCCAGCTGTGCCATCTCTAGCTTTCCTCTGGTTATCAGCCTGCATGTTTGTCTTTCCAGGAGAGAATTGTGGTCTTTAGGTATATCCAGAATTCACGTTGATCTTGAAGATCCATTTTATGTCTTTAAGATCAATCAAATATACATAAAGCACCTACTGTGTGCTAGGCACTGTGCCAGATTCTGGGGATACAAATACAAAGAATGAAACAATTCTTAACTCCTAAGAAGCAAACATTTTATTGAGGGAGATAACAAGGATATATCCATATATCTCTAAGTAAATATACACACATATATGTATAGATATACATAATTATGAATTGTGTAAATGTAGAGATAACAAATGTGTGCATATATACACATATATGTATATAGTTACAAATGTATATATATGCAGAAATAAATATACTTGCATATATGTATTGTATACACACATATATGTATAAATATAATTATGAATATATGTATATGTAGAGATAGCAAATGTGTGTATATATACAATATATGTATAGTATAAATAGTTATGAATATGTGTATATGTAGGGATTATAAATGTGTTTATATACACACATAGATGTATAGTATAAAATTATGAATGTGTGTATATATGTGCATACATATACATACTATATATAGTTATGAATGTGTATGTATAGAGAGATAACACATGTATATACAGAGTTATAAATGCCTATATATAGACATGTCTCTCTACATATAGATAAATATATATGTATCTGTGTGTATATATTCACACACATATATGCATAGATATAGTTATGAATGTGTATATATATAGATAACAAATCTATGCATATATAGTACATATATACACACACATATATATATATATGTATTTCTGTGTATATAAATATAAAGAGAGAACAAGAACAAGAATACACACATTGTTCTTGTTCATATTTCATTTTTGAAGATGATCAATGATATCATGAGTGACATTTTGATTTGCGTGTGCATTGGTTTAAAATGAATCCGAGTTGCAAAGTCATCAGCCTCATTCTCTCTTCCAGAGGCAGTCAGGTTGACTGACAATGACTCCGGGATGCAGGGGATGACCTTGACATCTTCAAGGTCCAAACCAACCTGAAGCCTCCCACAGCACTTGCTTCAGCCAACTTCATGGTTGCTGGGACAAATGGTACTCAGTCACCCATTGCTCGGGGGAGGTGGGGGGGGGGGATTTCCACAGGCTTGAGGCGAACATCTCTTAACTCCCTGAAGGCCTGGTGTGGCTTTTCTGCCAAGATGGTTTTACTAGGATGTGGCTACTGCACATGCACTTGTGGCTCCAAGAACGTGTTACATGCTCACACACACACATCTATATTTACACACATATGATAACTATATAGTTATTCTCAATTACAAAGATATGCATACTTATGGGAGTGCTTGTGTGTAATTATATCTAGGTATATGCACATACATATATATACCTAATTACCATGTATATATGTATTTTTAAATATATGTTCCAATGGGATGTAAAGTGTGAGTATGTGTGCGTTCTTATTATATGTCCTAATGGGATATAAACTCTTGTGAATAAGAATTATTTCATTCTATGCATTGTGTGTGTATATCTTCATACGGATAAATAGAATAAAAATAAATACAAATCAATACTAGTGCAATAGCAAGTGAAGAAGGAGGACCATAGCAATTGGAAGGGCATGGAATCGGAGAAGACTTCAAGTAGAAGATGTAAATAACATGCAGGTCACACCCAGTTCACCTTATTATCAAGAATAAATAAGAGACTAAAGAAGGAAACAAGGGGGGGGAAATGGTCTTAGTTTGTAGTCGCTGAAACAAAAAGAGGTCAAGATATATTATTATTATTATTGTTATTTTGGTTCAGGGATGGTGGTATGGTATGGTATGATATGGTATGCTATAGGTACCATTTGCTTAGGCTCTGGTGCAATGTTTTACAGTTTCTCCTATTATATTTGTAGAGGGGAAAAAAGAGAACTAGAGGACCCTAAAGTTAGGGATATATTCAAACCTGAATGAACCTGAGGAATATCTCTTAATGGAAAATGTCTCCAACACTGTCTCTAGTGGATTATTGGAGGAACTTGCCCCTGACCTTTGGCTTTTGACATTTAAAGGACCACTTGGGAGAAAGGCTCAAGGAGCACACATTTGAAATTGTTTGATGACCCAAATTTAAATCAACCAACTACCATCTTGGATGACCTTTGGGATCCAAAGCATCTGGCTACATGATTATAGCAAAATTTAACAGGTGTAATTGTGAAATCCGGGTTTAAAAAATTAACTTTGGAAGTATAAAATGGAAGATATTACTAAGCAGTATTTATTTGAGACCAAATTGGGGATTTAGTAGACCACAAGTTCGACCTTGAGTCAGTAATGTGATCTGGCAGCAAAGAAAGTTTATTTGATCTAATTTGCATTAGAGTCAGAGATTTTGGAACAAGAGGCCTAATGGTATCTCCATCCTCTTCCTGGGTGATTTTGACCAATTCTGGACCATATTATGTGTTTTTCCCCTCTTGGTCCAAAAACAATATCTGACCAGCATTCTGGAAATGCTGCTGTGAAACTCGGATATACTCGGGCCAGACTGGGTGACTAGCACAGTGGACATGGAATCTGGCACCCATATCATACATGTATGGGTTAAAAGAATTAGGGGGGTTAAATCAGAGAAGAGATGACATAAAGCAGACATAATTGTTGTCCTTAAGTATTTGAGGTTTTTTTATCTTTTATTTGGGCCTAGGACACCAAAGTAGCTACTGGTGGAAGTTACAGTGGAGGCTATGGAGGGCGTGTGCTTATTAAGGTATAGCTTGGATTACAGGTTGTGACCCTGACATACTGACAGTTCTGACATTCTGGATGTTCTGATTACAGGTACAAGGCTCCTCTGAATAAGTCTTTAAAAAATCAAGCATCATGACCAACACTACTTTTATTAAATTCAAGATTTTTCAGCACTTAACATAATGGTACCTAGTTGATGATTAATAAATATAGTGGATGCTGACGTGACTTTTACACCCAAGGTCTGTTCTTGATTCTCTGTCAGAATAACCCGGTTTCATCCAAGTTGCAACACTCATTGCTCATTTGTGCAGGAAAAAATGCGGAGAAAGGGATTATTTTCCCTTTTCATTTTCTTAAGACCATCGAGAGTAGAAGGTAGTAGAGGCAGGAATCAACATGCACATTGTGATAAATTCCATGATACTTATTGTAGGACATAGAATGTAATAACAGGTTAGGCCTTTGGGGTCAGTGGGTCCCACCCCATTATCTGACAGATGAAAAAATGGAAAAGGGAATTGACCAAGATAGAGAGAAACTCGGTAGAAAGGTCAGACTAGAATAATAGAATTTCAGAGCTGGGAAGTCCTCTAGAGATCATGTCCAGGCCCTCTGTTAAATGCATGAATCCATTTTTTATTCACACCAACAAATGAGGGATCAGCTTCTGAGAGAACACCTCTAGTGACAGGGAACTCACTTATAAAGAAGCACATAATCACATGTAATCACCGACTTTCTGAGCTGAATGAGATCACAGAGGCCTTGTAGTCCAATCTATTCTTTTCCTTCCATTATAATACCTGACAAGTGATCAGGCCTTTACTGGATGTCCCTAATGAAGTGGTACATCAGCTCCCAAGGCAGCTCATTCCAATTTTGGATATTGTCTTTTCTCTCTGAGATTGTTTTCCATCTTTTATCCCCCCTTTTGAAGGGGGTATTCCCAGTGGCTGGCACATAGTAGTTACTTAAAATGCTTATTGATTAACTAGATAGCTGTCTTTGTTATTATGCGTTTTTCCCCCTCTTGGTCCAAAAACAAAAAATAAATCTAGGTGTGCTGCTTTGTTCCTTTGCCCTTTGCTCCTAACTCTGCTTCTTTAAACTCAACAAATTAAGACTAATCTATCTTCTGTGTTTCAACTCTTTATATGCTTGAAAACTGTCATAATATCTCTCTCTCATCTGAAGCCTGTATTTTCCAACCTAAATATCCCTGGTTTCATCAGCTGAATCCCAGCATCCTCTTTTCCCTTCTCTTGATGTTCTCCAATATATCAGTGTCTGTCTTATGGTATTTATGTGCCCAGAACTGAATTCAGTGCTCAAAGTATAGTTTATCCAGGACTATGTTCATGAAGGAGGATTATCACTGAGCTTAAAAATCTCTTGCCCCCACTCCACCTCTGGACAAAACAGAACATGTCTAACCTACCTTCCATGAGAAAGTTGTTCAAATACTTAGAACACAGTAATTATGTTTTTCCATTCCAGCTTTTCTTTTTTTGTGGATAAACATCCCCAGTTTTCTTCGTTTGCTCTTCCTTCATGAAATAGGACCTTTTAATCCTATTTGTTCTCCTCTGGATGAATTACATGTTGGAAATATCCTTCCCCAAATCTGGTAACCAGAACAATATCCAACACTCCAGATGGGGTCTGCCATCTAGCACATCTAGCACGGTGGATAGTAGGCTTCTATTAAGGAAGCCAAAGATCTTACTGAGTCTTCTGGTTGTGGACTCCTGTTGATTCTGCAGTCACTCAGATGGCTGTGCTCTCTGAGGCTGGTCTGGGATTCCCATTTGAATCCCTCACAGCCTAAAATCTTCCATTTATGGAGACAAAGAAGTCCCCAATGATGAAGAGTGCATATATTCACAATCCTGACTCCAGTTACTTACATTTGGCTACTCTATGAATACGAGAATGAATAGTTTTCTTTTCTGTACTTGTCTGAAGGGCAGTGTGGCGTAAAAGATAGGATGCTGAAGTTAGGAAGAACAGGGTATGAATCAATTTCCAACACTTTCTAGCTTTGAGGTTCATGGGCAAGTCTATTAAACCCTTTGCGTCTCTGTTTCCTCTTCCGTCCAACATAGATAGAAATGGCTGTATTGCATTTATCATAAGGATCAAGTAAGATGATTGAAAAGTATGCTGGAAATCTTCAAGTGCTACATTGCTTCTTTGGTACCATCCAAGGATGATATTTTATTTCTTTTTAAAAAATTTCAATAGTATTTTATTTTTCTAAATACAGGCAAAGATAGTTTTCAATATTCACCTTTGAAAAGTCTTGTGTTCTAAATATTTTTCCTTCTCTCCTCTGTCTCTCCTCCCCAAGGCAGCAAGCAATCCAATACAGGTTAAACATGTGCAGTTCTTCTAAACATATTTCCATATTCATCATGCTGTGTAAGAAAAATCAAATCAAAAGGGGGAAAAAACACAAGAAAGAAAAAACATAAGTAAACAAGCAACACCAAAAAGTATTATGCTTCAATCCACATTCAATCTTCATAGTTCTCTCTCTGGATGCAGATAACATTTTTCTTCTCAAGTTTGTTGCAATTATCTTGAATCACCTCATTGTTTAAAAGAGCCAAATCTATCATAGTTGATCTCACAAAATCTTGTTACTATGCACGTTATTCTTTTGGGTTTGCTCACTTCACTTAGCGTTGGTTCATGTAAGTCTTTCCAGGCTTTTCTGAATTCAGCCTGCAGGGGGAGGGAGGGAGGGAGGGAAGGAGGGAGGGAGAGAAGAAGAAGGAGAGGAAGAGAGGGAGAAAGGGAGAGAGAGGGGGGGAGGGAGGGAGAGAGAGGGGGGGAGGGAGGGAAAGAGAGGGGGGAAGGAGGGAGAGAAAGAGGGAAGGAGAGAGAAAGAGAAGGAGGGAAGGAGAAAGAAGGAGGAAGGGAGAGAAGGAAGAGAGAGGAGAGAGGCAGAGATAGAGAAAAAAAACAGACAGAGATAGAAAGAGAAACAGAGACAGAGAGAGACATAGAGTGAAAGAAAGGAAGCAAGGAAAAGGAAAAGGAAAAAAGGTCAATTTAACCAATTGCATTTCTAGAAGTGAATCTCTCTCCTCATTCCCTGACACTCACAGCAGCCTTGAATAGAGAAAAGAAAATAAGATCAGAATACCAGAGACCTGTATTTAGCTTAAGATTAATTACATGACTTCAGGAAGACCAATTAATCTTTATAGCTAGCATTTAACATTTAATAATTTAATTAATTTATGAAAATCAATATTCTAATCTGAAAAATCAGTATAGCATTCCATCACAGCCTAAAGATTTGAGAAGAGATCTAGTTCAGGTCTAGATCAATGATCTTATGTTCTGCTCACTTTACAAATGAGGAAACTGAGACCTAGAAAAGTGACTTTCACAGGTTCACATAGTAAGTGACAGAGGAGGCTGAACCCATGTCCTGTAGCTCATCTACCCAATTCAAAGCCCTTCTATTGAGAGAGAGAATGCCCCAAGTTGCTCATGGATCCCTTCCCTGTGCCTGGCCCCAAGAGTGCTGAGATACAGCTTTTCAGAGAGGGGATGAAGAGGGTCAGTTTCATTTGGGGATGATACTGGATAATTGAAGTCCTAAGTGCCTAACTCTCACAAATTTGTCATGTAACTTGGAAATATTCAAGTCAGGTCGACATGGGGCAAACTGTGGATTTGGAGGCAGAGGGTCTGAGTTCAAATCCCACAAGTTCCACTTTGGGATCTAGGATAAGACATTGTTCTTCTCTGGGTCTCTATTTTCTCAATAAAAAAGAGAGGAGGTTGGACTAGGGGACCTCAGAAATCTCTCCTAGATTTAAATCATTTGACCACTATGGTCAAGACACTAGGGTTACAAAGATTAAAATGAAATAGGTTAGACCCTCAGAGAGTTTACATTCTACTGAGAGATATACCATAGTTAAAGAAACATAAGTACTTGGATGAGGAAGAGGATGCTACTAGTTTGGAGAAGAGGAGAAAGGAAGGCTTTATGAAGGGCTTGGCAACACAACTGAGCCTTGAAGGAAGAACCAGATTCTTTCCCAGGATCATATAAATTTGAAGAAGGCATCGGCTGCTTTTGTCTCTATATTCTCAGGGTTTAGCCCATAATAAAGCTCAGACTCATAGGCATCTCAACAGTCTGATAGGGCTCTACTGTTTATTTTTTTTTGGGGGGGAGAGGGTTAGGGTGCAGCTAAAGAAACGAATCTTGATGAGTTCAGATCCTACCTCAGACTTTATCTGTATGAACCTGGGCAAATAATTTCACCCTGTTTCCTCAGTTTCTTTATCTGTAAAATTATCTAGAGAAGGAAATGATAAACCATTCCAGTATCTCTGCCAATAAAACTTCAAATGATGTCATGAAGAATTGGATATGACTGAAATGCCACTACAAGAGTAAAAAAAAAGTATTGATGCCTTTCCATTTATTCTGAGGAAGACATTGTAGGGAGAAAAGATTTGTGTGTGTGTGTGTGTGTGTGTGTGTGTGTGTGTGTGTAAATACTGAGAGGTAGGAGATTAAAATATGCATTTGTGAATCCAGTGGCTCAATTTGACTTAAAGGGATGATCAAAGTCCAAAAAAGAAAGGGAAGGATTCCTTTCAGCTTAGCCCTTGGGAAAGAGGGGATGACCATGAAGAGCCTCACACAAGGTAGAGCTTGAGCTGAGTCTTAAAGGAAGACAGGGGGTGAGGAGGAAAACCATGATATCAATGAGGAATGGTCAGTGCAAAGAAAATAGACAGTTATATCCGAAGGACAGAAACTAGATCAGAATAATTGGATGATTTGGGTACTATTACTCAACATTTCTACAGACATTATCTCACATGATAACACCCATTTTCTAAATGAAGGAAACTGATCCAGTCAGGATAAGTGACTTGTCTTTAAAGGGTATGATTGAGCCAGACTATAAAGGGCCTTAAATTCAAGGCAAAGAAATGTCCATTTTTCCCTAGGGGCTGTAGGATGTTTGAGCAGGGATGCAATAGTCAGATCTGTGTCTTGGGAAGATTATTGTGGCAGCTATTGAGAAGAAGGGTTAGAGAAGGAAAGACTCACGGTCAGAAAGCTGTAGATCTAGATGTGAAGGGTGGAGAAGCGCAAGTGGGCAGACACGAGAGATGCAGAGGGAGCTTAGCCAGAGCTGATACTGGGTGTGGGGGATGAAGGGGAGGGAAGAATTGAGACTGTAAACCTAGGTGATAAAAACGAGCTAGTGATAGTTGCTAGCATTTGTATATGAACTTAAAATTCACAAAGCTCTTTATGTGTTATGACATTTGATTCCTATAATAATCCACTGAGCTAGCTGCCATTACAATGAAATTGAGACTGAGAGGTTAAATTATTTGCCCAGGGTCATATAGTTAGTGAGTGTCCAAAGAAGAGTTTGAACAGGGATCATCCGACATCCTCAAAAAAAAAAAAATATATATATATATATAGAGAGAGAGAGAGAGAGAGACAAGTTTGAGCTTGTCTCTCAAGGTCAAACTGAGGACCAATTCGGACACTATGCAGGGAAATGGACCATGCCTTGTAAAGATGCTTCATAATTAGACTTGTCACCGAAAAGGATGGATTGCCTCTGAAACTTGTGGATTTCCCATCATTCATCCCTAGTGAGAGAATTCAGAGAGAGAATGGATATATATATATATATATATCCAACGCCATATATGATGGAGGCATTGGGTTTATATCAGCAATGTAATAAGATTTATTTACATAAGATAACTCAAAGCATTTAAGCCTTAATGACATTCCACTTGTGAACAGTGATGGTACCATAGACCCAATGTGCTATTGACATGACTTTCCTGTGTAGCCCAAGTTAAATAGATGGTCCCTTTTGGGCTCCGGGATACTATGACAAATTGGATTTGGGCAGAGGAAAGAAATTAGATAAAGAGTCCTTTTGGTCACTCCTGGCTTCTCATCTGGCTGACTGACTGAAGCCACGGCTCCTAAGTGCTACTGACTGCTGTTGTCATTTCTGCTGGGTCAGCCCCTTCCTTGGGAAGGTGGAATGTCAGACCACATATTCATGGCAAAGTGACAGAGTGAGCTGATAAATGCATTCCTCCCTTAAATTTTATGAACTCTATTCCTTTTGATTTAAGTGCTGAGAAATTATTTAAAGTTTCAATAAAAAACTCCTGAGGTCAAAAGTTAGGAATGATGAGCTAATAAATCCGAATTGTAAAAATGCTCTCTCTTCCTCCTCCTACCTTCAAGCAACATAAAGGGCAAGTCACATAGACAGAATATTTTATAAATATGGGCCTATCAAAGTAATTGTGGGAAATATTGGATGAGTAAGCCCTTGACCATTTGTGGCCCCAACCCCATCCACACAGGCCAGAGGAAATAGTTCTTCGGACAGAGTCCAAGCTTGTTCCAAGGTTAAATAATCCTGGGATGTAGAGGTGAAATGGCCTTTGAGATGTTTTATTCCACCCCTCTCTGGCAGGAACACCAGCCCTTTTCACAGATGTGGACACTGAGGTTCAGAGAGGGTAAAGTGACTTTGTAGTTCATACAAGTGGTAAAGTAAAAACTGGGACTGACTCCAAATGCTTCCACTCTATTTGGTATTCTCTTTATGGTTAAACTGTTATGTGCATGTGTGTATATATATATATATGTATGTATGTATGTATATGTATATATATATATATGTTTGAGTGTGTATATGCACATACATATGTGTACATTTGAGTGTTTATTCATGCACATTTGTGTGATGCCCATAATTATATATGTCTACACTGGCATGTACACACTATATGAATAAACACAATACACATCTATATATTATATATATACATATACATGCATTCGTATGTATGTATGTATGTATCTGACTAAGTAGGTCTCTGGAGGTCTCTTAAGTCTACACATGCTAAAGTTGCTTTATAAAACACAGAATAATTAGTTCAAACCAAATAAATATTAATATCTTCTTTCTCTTCATCATGAGGCTACTGGGATCCTAGGGAAGTCTGTTAGCAGAGGGTAAGTTCAAGGGTATCTGACTAAGTCTTCAAAGGCAGTGGGGCTCATCAGCTTAGCTCATCACTGGGATGGCTCTGTCTCTGTGTGTATGTATATATATATATATATATATATATATATATATATATCTGTATGCATGCATATTTAAATATAATTACATATAGATAGATAGATAGATAGATTCCACATATACATATCCATTATCCAGTAGTGGATAGTGAGACATTTTTAAAGCTTTTCCCTCACCAGGGATTCTCTAGGCTAATGAAAAGTTATAGGTTCTGACCAAATATACACATATGTGTATATATACACTATATGTATAAACATAAATATATACATGTATGTATATGTCTGTGTCTTGGGGGAAAGTCAAGGATATTTAACATAAGAAAAGAATTGGAGGGTATATAATAACATTGGAAATGGAGAAACATAAAAAAGTAGAAGAATGCCTGGACTCTTGTGCTTGTCTCTCAAGGTCAAACCGAGGACCAATTCGGACACTATGCAGGGAAATGGACCATGCCTTGTAAAGATGCTTCATAATTAGACCTGTCACCGAAAAGGATGGATTGCCTCTGAAACTTGTGGATTTCCCATCATTCATCCCTAGTGAGAGAATTCAGAGAGAGAATGGATTGAACTAGGTAACTTTGGAAGTCTCTGCCAGCTCCGGGGCTCTGGGGTTCTCTGTACTTATCGTCTCATGTTGAACTGTATACCCCGAGCTCATGTGAACCAGTGCCTTTTCCTTCTGCAGGGCTTTGTTCCCTCATTCACTTTCTACCTCCAAAATCCTTAATCTTTCCTTCTCTGTGTTTCCCTCTCCTCCTCCTCCCTCTCCTTATTAGCTTCTTTCTTCTATGTATGTCTATATTTTTCCTATCCTAAAAAGAATTTTAAAATCCTATTTTCCTCTCCTATTACCTGTTTATTGTATTGCATTATTTCTTTTTCTTTCATTGCCAATATTCTATTGGAACTTAGCATCAGGAAGCTTTGGATGCTATCTCACAATTATTAGGATGTGACCTTGAGCCAATCACCAAATTTGAGACCGTTTCTACATTTGTAAAATTCCATTGATAATTTTTACATAACCTAACAGAGCAAAGTGCTATGAAAGTAGGAATCCTACAATTGTCATTCTTAGTTCTCTCATCTTCCGTTCGATGGGAGTTCAGATATAAATGGTTTGGGAACAAATCACTCTCGTATTGTTGTTCGTCTCTGTTAGATGTCTGGCAGCCAAGTTTTCAGGTGGATAAAATAACTGCTTTTTGTAATTGCATAAAAGTGTTGAGATGAGAAAAGCTCCTCTCCTGAAAGCGTCTCGCAAGCATCACCCCGCCATCCCGGCGACAGATAGGATGATGGGGATGATATGCACTTCCTCCTGTTGTTCTCACTTGGTTTTGATTTCTTCTGCACAGCCCCTGCATTTTGAGAGTTTCTCATTCCACAGACTTTGGAGATTATGAGCATTATAGCAACATATATTAAAAACCTCTCATTTTTGATGGGTTAGTGAGAGAGGCATTCTATCTAGACTGTTTTTTTCCCCTTCAATCTGTTCTCTGATGAATTCTGGGTTGAGACTCCAATTCCAGTCCAGTAATTTCTGTCATTGCTAGTGAATCCTACAAGATACTTGGGGGCCTGTATTATGCAGTATGGAGATGTTTTTCATGTGTTAATTTCTAAAGGAGGAGAGGCAGGGGATGACATATATATATCATTAAATATATAATTATTATATATATTTAATTATAAATAATTAAAATAAAATATAAAAAATATATAATAATATAATATGTAACAAACAACAAACTTTGTATTAAGAATGGGTTTGAGTCCCGCCATAGACTTGTACTGTTTGTAGATTGGTGCTGGATTTGATTTTTCCCCCCTACTATGGCATTAGTAAGTTTGCTGATTTGTCATCAAAAGGCCTCCATTCAAATGTAACACTGTTATCAGTGTCTTCTCGGGGAAATCCTTTTACATCCTTGGATTTCCATTTCTTCATCCATAAGATGGCTTTGAATGTTGCTTTATCATTCCAATCATGTCACCTAAACCCTTTGAACCATAGTTCCCTCATTTGTAAAATGAGTGTAATAATATTTCCCTCTTGTTGATCTCCCTGCTTCAATCTCTCTCCATTCCAGTCCGTTCTCCATTAAGGAGCCAAAATGATCTTCCTTAAGTGCAAGTCTGACTGTGGTACCAGACTGCTCATTAAACCACCGTGGCTCCCCATTACTGCCAGGAGCAAGTAAAAAACCCTCACTTTGCCATTTAAAGCTGTTTACAATATGTTCTGTGCCCACCTTTCCAGCATGATGTGATTTATAAGTCCTTGTCTGCCAGACCTAGAATTCCCTCCAATTCCTGGACTCCCTCAAGTCTCAGTTCCTGTCTTATTTTTGGTAGATCTTTCCAAGTAGCCTTCATTGTTCATATCTTGCCTTTAGATTGTTTTCCATTTTTTCCATATGGAGACATTTTGGCTATTTTTGTTTTTAATGTATTTTTCCCTCTTTAGACTGTGATCTTTTGGTGGAGGGGAGGGAGAAGAACCACACTTTGCCCTTTCTTTGTATCCTCAGCTCTTAGAACAATGCCTGGCATACTTCAGGTGCTTAATAAATGCTTCATTTACTGAACAGAGCATCTACATGTTGGAAAGATCAAGTAATATAATAGATGTAAAAATCACTTTGGGAACCTTAAAGAGTTGTTTTCAATATTGATTACTGTCATCTTTAAGGACAGTAAGTGTCTGATGTCTAATTCTCAACAATCAATCATGTCTTTCTAGGAATCTGGTATATATAGTTATTTTTTAAAATGATGTGTTTTATGGTTTCTTCTAATTTTCTTTGGATGCTTTACTCCAGCAGGGGGCATCCATGGTATTCTACTTCAGTCCAGCAGGGGGCATCCATGATATTTCTACTTTACTCCAGCAAGGGGCACTCCTGGGTGCTTTGGTCCAGTAAGGGGCACCCTTGACATTTCTGCTTTACTCCAGCAGGGACCATCCTTAGCATTTCTATTTTACTCCAGCAGGGGGCACTTCTGGCTGCTTTGCTCCAGTAGGGGGCACTTCTGGCTGCTTTACTCCAGCAGGGGCTCTCCTGGGTGGTTTGCTCCAACAGGGGGCACCCTTGACATTTCTGCTTCACTCCAGCAGGGGCACCCTTGACATTTCTGCTTCACTCCAGCAGGGGCACCCTTGACATTTCTGCTTCACTCCAGCAGGGGGCACCCTTGACATTTCTGCTTCACTCCAGCAGGGGCACCCTTGACATTTCTGCTTCACTCCAGCAGGGGCACCCTTGACATTTCTGCTTCACTCCAGCAGGGGCACCCTTGACATTTCTGCTTCACTCCAGCAGGGGCACCCTTGACATTTCTGCTTCACTCCAGCAGGGGCACCCTTGACATTTCTGCTTCACTCCAGCAGGGGCACCCTTGACATTTCTGCTTCACTCCAGCAGGGGCACCCTTGACATTTCTGCTTCACTCCAGCAGGGGCACCCTTGACATTTCTGCTTCACTCCAGCAGGGGCACCCTTGACATTTCTGCTTCACTCCAGCAGGGGCACCCTTGACATTTCTGCTTCACTCCAGCAGGGGCACCCTTGACATTTCTGCTTCACTCCAGCAGGGGCACCCTTGACATTTCTGCTTCACTCCAGCAGGGGCACCCTTGACATTTCTGCTTCACTCCAGCAGGGGCACCCTTGACATTTCTGCTTCACTCCAGCAGGGGCACCCTTGACATTTCTGCTTCACTCCAGCAGGGGCACCCTTGACATTTCTGCTTCACTCCAGCAGGGGCACCCTTGACATTTCTGCTTCACTCCAGCAGGGGCACCCTTGACATTTCTGCTTCACTCCAGCAGGGGCACCCTTGACATTTCTGCTTCACTCCAGCAGGGGCACCCTTGACATTTCTGCTTCACTCCAGCAGGGGCACCCTTGACATTTCTGCTTCACTCCAGCAGGGGCACCCTTGACATTTCTGCTTCACTCCAGCAGGGGCACCCTTGACATTTCTGCTTCACTCCAGCAGGGGCACCCTTGACATTTCTGCTTCACTCCAGCAGGGGCACCCTTGACATTTCTGCTTCACTCCAGCAGGGGCACCCTTGACATTTCTGCTTCACTCCAGCAGGGGCACCCTTGACATTTCTGCTTCACTCCAGCAGGGGCACCCTTGACATTTCTGCTTCACTCCAGCAGGGGCACCCTTGACATTTCTGCTTCACTCCAGCAGGGGCACCCTTGACATTTCTGCTTCACTCCAGCAGGGGCACCCTTGACATTTCTGCTTCACTCCAGCAGGGGCACCCTTGACATTTCTGCTTCACTCCAGCAGGGGCACCCTTGACATTTCTGCTTCACTCCAGCAGGGGCACCCTTGACATTTCTGCTTCACTCCAGCAGGGGCACCCTTGACATTTCTGCTTCACTCCAGCAGGGGCACCCTTGACATTTCTGCTTCACTCCAGCAGGGGCACCCTTGACATTTCTGCTTCACTCCAGCAGGGGCACAGCAGGGACATTTCTGCTTCACTCCAGCAGGGGCACCCTTGACATTTCTGCTTCACTCCAGCAGGGGCACCCTTGACATTTCTGCTTCACTCCAGCAGGGGCACCCTTGACATTTCTGCTTCACTCCAGCAGGGGCCCCCTTGACGTTTCTGCTTCACTCCAGCAGGGGCACCCTTGACATTTCTGCTTCACTCCAGCAGGGGCACCCTTGACATTTCTGCTTCACTCCAGCAGGGGCACCCTTGACATTTCTGCTTCACTCCAGCAGGGGCACCTTTGATGTTTCTTTTTCACTCCAGCAGGGGCACCCTTGACGTTTCTGCTTCACTCCAGCAGGGGCACCCTTGACATTTCTGCTTCACTCCAGCAGGGGACACCTTGACATTTCTGCTTCACTCCAGCAGTGGCACCCTTGATGTTTCTTTTTCACTCCAGCAGGGGGCAGCCCTGGCGTTTCTGCTTCACTCCAGCAGGGGCACCCTTGACATTTCTGCTTCACTCCAGCAGGGGACACCTTGACGTTTCTGCTTCACTCCAGCAGGGGACACCTTGACGTTTCTGCTTCACTCCAGCAGGGGGCACCCTTGACGTTTCTGCTTCACTCCAGCAGGGGACACCTTGACATTTCTGCTTCACTCCAGCAGGGGGCAGCCCTGGCGTTTCCGCTTTGTTCCGCTTTGCCTCGTGCTCTTGGACCAGAATGCAAATGGGAGCCTTTTGTCCCCCTGTCTGGCGTCTGGTTGACCACCCTGACCCCTTGGTCCTCCCCGCTACCTCCGCCGCCCCCTGCAGGGCCGCACCGCGGGACCACCGCCGGGCAGCGCGCGCAGGGCCTCTGCCAGGCCGGCCCGCTCGCACCGCGGCTTCCTTCTCCATCCCTCTGGCCGGCGCGAGCTCTCCCGCTCCATCACGTGCCGGCACACGAGGATTATTCTTATTCCCGATGGTTTTCTCCTTTGCCGCTGCCGCCGGGAAGTCCTTCCCGTGGGAGGTGAGAAATCCCGCCGCTGGTTTCCAGATCAGTCCTAATGACTCCGTGACTTTGAAACGCCCCCTGGATGCGTCTCCAGGAGCGCAATCGCGCCTGTACAAATTTTGTAGCTGCCGTCAAGCACGTCTCGCAGAGACGCTATTTTTTAAGGCTTTATAACGCACCCATAAAGCTCGTGCTCCAGGCTAAACCATCAGGGGGGAGATGTCAGCCCAGGAGCTAAGGCTTTTAGGCCCTCTCACTTCATGCCTCTCACTTGCTGCTGCAAATGGAGGAATTAAGCTCAAGGTAAATGGTTTTAGCTACTTCGTTTTGAAAAAATATCTGCCCTCAAACCAGCTGGTCTGGATATTAAGACATTCCAAGCTGTTTCACGTGTCATCTTCATCACCCTACTCTTTCTGCTCCAGAAGTCCGTGTTGTGCGCTCTTCCTTCCCGCTGAGCCCGACTTCTCTGGCCCGCCGCGAGCCGGTCCCACACTCGCCCCGATTTGCGCTGCGCTGTGCTCAGGAAGAGCTTGCCTTCCCCCTGCCACCCCGCCTCAAGTGACGGCCTTGTCTACAGAAAAGGTGGCGTCTCTCTTGGCTGTGCTTTCTGCCTTCTCCAACCAGCCGAGTGTCCTACGTCATTCAAAGCCCAATGCAAAAGCTTGCTCTTTCAGAAAGCCTTCTCTATTCCTATCCCGATTTGGCATCATCTTTTCCTCCCCGAAAAGCCCAAGGGTTTTATCTGGGCCTCTCTTCTACCTTCTATTACAGTTATTTTTACATATAAACATACACACAAACATACATACATACACATTATATAATACAGCTTTAAATAGATTATATAGTTATATATATATAAATATATTTAAATATATATAAATGTATTTAAATATATATAAATAGATTATATTTATCTATATAAGTATATATATATATATAAATGGATTATATAGTAACACATAGATCAACACCTATCTTTATATTATCTATATATTTATCTATATTAAGTGATACAATTTGTGTTAAGTGACCCCAGAGGGCAGCAAATAAACAATAAGTGCAGGCTACTTTAGATTCCATGTGATGAAAATTCTCCAGCCCCTCAAGGAGTCCCAGTCAGCATACTTATCTACCACCTGGAGCAGAAATAAGTGACATCAGGCTAAATCATTAGAATATCATAGGTTTACAACTAAAAGAGATATGAGAGGTTATCAAATTTAGTCTCTTCATTTTACAGATGAGGAAAATGAGAGTCAGAGAGATGGAGGGACTTGCCCCGTGTTGGGCTGTTCCCAGGTGTCTGAGGCGGGGATTGAACCTGGGTCAGTTATACCATGGATATACATTACAAGTCACAGATATTACATTGAGAGACAATACCATATTCATGTTATCCTCTTGATCTTTGACATTGCTCTGAGACATCTCACAAGGCAAAGGCAGATCAGAATATGAGCTCAGTGAGATGTAACATTAAACCAAAAGATAGCAGGAAACATTGCATGGAACCCTGAGAAGTGCTAGAAAGTAATGGCTTATTGGACAGGTGGTAGATTCAGTACATGGCAGGATCCATCAGTCACTGGGATTCTAGGAGTTGCTGATTTTCTATTGTGAATTTGTAAGATTGAAACGAATAAAGAGGGTTCATTGCTTCTGTTCTACATATTGTGTAAAAATGCAAATAACTATTTTGTTGAAGGAGGCAGCTGCATTTTATCGGCACAGGGACCACACCAGCTAGACAGCTGATCATTCCTTTTAATTTGTCAAGGCTGGTCTCAAGGTGGAATCACTCAGGCCTACAAAGAGCTTAGCTTAGGTTATGAATTCTATATGACTCCAGAATTCTTCTAGGTAGAAACTATCTACAACAATGGACACAAATGGATGGAACTTTGACTTGGGAATGACAGGACCTGGTGTCGATATTTGCCGCTGTTGCTTACTACCTATATCACCTCGCTCAAAGTTTTCCCATGGGCTAGTAAAGATCTGTACTTACCTGCAAGGGTGATGTAAATGTAGCCTTAGAGAGATGACAATTTAGGGACTTAAGATTCAAAGAAAGCTCCTTATTCTCTAGTTCTTTTTTACAATGTAATTATTAATATTGCATGGGGAAGTTTACTATATGGCACGGATGTCACAGAGACTGAAGTCAATCACATGATATATGGTTCTTATGTTAGTGACTTGTAGAAACTGTGGGAAGGGAGTTGCCTGTGAATGAAATAAAGAATGTTGAGGAGATTCTGAGAAGATGGCAGAGTAGGTCAGAAAACTCTTGGCTCTACACACACACACACACACACGAGAGAGAGAGAGAGAGAGAGAGAGAGAGAGAGAGAGAGAGAGAGAGAACATCACCTTAGAGCAGCAGAAATGAATACGATGTAAAGCAATTGTCTTACTAAAATAATCTGAGAAAATCCCAGGAAAGTCCTGACTTCAGATTGGCAAGTAAATTGAAAACATCTCCAGGTCCACTCTATAAAATCAACACACAAGCCCTGGGAACAGCTGAATCAAGAAGAAACCTCAGCCTTACACTTTCTTGGAGATGGTGTGTGTGTATGGGGAGTCTGACGACCAAATATGAGAGGATTGAGGGGCCTTCCACTGTAGATGGAAGCCAAGCACAGCTGTGATGATCATAAGTGTCCCAAGCTGTGGCTGCAGGGAGAAGAAGCTAACACTCATTTGGTGAGTATGGTATTGGGGGGGAGGGTGCCCACCGATAGCTGTGGGCATCTTCAGGAGATAGAGTCCCTGGTTTCAGCTCCAGGGCAGAGAGGGCAGCTGTAGTTCACAGCTACTGTAGGACTGCAGGGAGCAAGTTCATTTGTGGACAGTGTGGCTGTGAGTCCTAATCTAAGGTTTGAAAGAGAGAAGAGAGTCCCAGGTTGTACTCCAAGACATACCTCATAAAATAACAGCAAGAAGGACCTGAGACTTGGAGTATCATTCCCCTTACCTTCAGACTGTAACTTGATTACACAAATAGCTATTAAAAACAAAATAAAACAATAAAATGAGTAAGGAAGGGAGAAAAAAAGTGAACCACAGTTACTATGGCGATATGGAAGATTTCAGTTTATGGTCAAGGAAGATAATAGAGCTAACAAACCACTCTTTTTCAGTGAGAAATATCAAATGGTCTCAGGCACAAAAGGAGTTCTTGGAAGAACATTAAAAGGGACTTTAAAAATCAAATAAGAGAGTTTGAGGAAAAAGTAGGAAAAAATAAGAACAATCCAAGACAATCAAGAAAATTGTGAAAAGAAAGTCAACAACCTTGAAAGAGAGAATCAAAAAATTAAGGAAGAAAACAATTCCTTGAAAACTATAATTGGGCAAGGGGAAGCTAATGATGTTCTAAGACCACACAATAAAACAAAATGAAAAGAATGAAAAAATAGAAGAGAAAATGAAACATCTCATCAGAAAAACAACTTATCTGGAGTACAGCCTCAGGAAAATTATATAAGAATAGTTGAGACTACTTAAAAATTACAACAACAAAAGAATCTTGATTCAGTACTTCAAGAAATTACCAAGGAAAATTACGCTGAAGTTCTAGAAGAAGACAAAGTAGAAATAGAAAACATCCACAAATCATATCCTGAAAGAGATCCTAGGAGGAAAGCTTACAGTTATATCATATCCAAGTTTCAAAGCTCCCAGATTAAGGATAAAATATTGAAAGCATTAAGAAAAAAATATCATAGAGCTATAATAAGGATAACACAAAACCCTGTAGCTATTACATTGAAGGATCAGAGGTGCTGGAGTCATAGCAAAATGAAGTATGAGCCTGAATGAAAAAAAAATTAATGAAATGAAAGACTTTCTGTGTGTATGTGTGTGTGTGTGTGTGAGAGAGAGAGAGAGAGGGAAAGAGAGGGGGAGAGAGAGAGAGAGAGAGAGAGAGAGAGAGAGAGAGAGAGAGAGAGAGAAAAGAAGAAGAAGGAGAAGGAGAAGGAGAAGAAGGAGGAAGAAGAAAGAAGAAATAAAATCCAGAAAATTCAACATATAACATTTAGGAAAAATATAAGATAAACATTAAAGATCACTTGTAAGTGACTCAATAAGGTCAAATTATTCATTTTTTATATGTGAAAATATTAGTGGTACTCTGATGATTGTTATCATTATTTGTGTCGTTTAAAAGAAAGGCTTGAGCTAAACAGAGTAGGGTAAGGTGATTCTAAAACACTAAAGTGTGGGAAAAGATAAAAAGGAGTAATTATCTCATACAAATGAGGTATAAAGGAAAATAATACAGAAGAATCTAGTAAGGGATTAAGTTATCTTATTTCCATTGGGAATGAGTTAAAGAGGAAAATACAAGCACATAGACACACATATATATATTTATATGTGAGTGTGTGTGTGTCCCTTCTTAATTTAGAAAGAAATAAGAGGGGAAGGTAGAGGACAAGGGAGAGATTTTTAGAAGGGTGGATAGGTTAAGGAATAGGAGGACAAAGTAGTAGACAGACGTAGAGAAGAGGAAGGGTAAATAAGGTGAGAATGGTGAGGAAAACTAAGAAAGAGGAAAATACACAACAAGTAATTGTAGCTTAGAATATCAATGACATAAATTTACCAATAAAACAGAAATATATAGCAGATTTAAAAAATTAATTCAACAATATGTTGCTTTCAGGAACCATTACAAAAATGGTACACACAAAAATAAAGGACAGGAACAGAATTTCATATATAAAATAAAGTAGGAAAAATAATCATGGTTTCAAACAAAGTTAAAAAAGAGTGTAATCAAAGGTGAAAACAGAGAAAACACACTGTGTGTCAGTGATATTATTCAGTATTGTTTTAGATCATTTAAAATATCTAGACAGTGTAAAATACCTAAACCCATCAATTGGAGAATAGCTGGATAAGTTATTGTATATGAATGTTATGGAGTATTATTGCTCTCTAAGAATAATCATCAGGATGATTTCAGAAAAGCCTGGAGCGACTTATATGAACTAATGCTGAGTGAAGTGAGTAGAACCAAGAGAACATTGTACATGGCAACAAAATTATGTGAAGGATTTGGCTCTTTTCAACAATGAGGTGATTCAAAGCAATTCCATTAGACTTGGGATGGAAAGAGTCATTTATATCCAGAGAGAGGAATGTGGGGATTGAGAGTGGATCACAACATAGTATTTTCACTCTTTTTGTTGTTGCTTGCTTCTTTGTGTTTTCTTTCTATTTTTTTTCCTTTTTGATCTGATTTTTCTTGTGCAGCATGATAATTCTGGAAATATGTACAGAACAATTGCATGTTTAAACTAGATTGGATTACTTAACCATTCATGGGGAGGGAGTCGGGGGAAAGGAGGGAAAAGAGAGACAAGGTTTTGCAAGGATAAATGTTGAAAATTATCTATGCATATGTTTTGAAAATAAAAAGGTTTAATTAAAAAAAGAAAGGAAAAATAAAAAAAATTCAGTTCTAAATAATTGAAGTAATATTTATTGTTCATGGGTAGATAAGGCCAATATAATTTTTAAAATGACAAATTTAACTAACTATTCTATTTATTCAATACCATTACAAAATAAATTATTAAACAATTATTTTGCTGAATTAGAAAAAATAATAATTTATTTAGAAGAGCAAAAGGTCAGGAACTTCAAAAAGTAAGGAAAAAAGATATAAAAGAAATAGATTTGGCAGTATTAGATTTTAAACTATATTATAAGGAGAATACTGTTGAAATGTAAAACAGATAATTTTGATTATTTTAAATTCAAACTTTCTTGCATAAATAAAACCTATGTAGCCAAGAATAGAAGGAATCCAGAAAATTGGGGAAGGGGAACTCCCATCGACAATTTTTCAGATAGAATGGGACTGGTTTGGAATGTTGCTGTGGTGTAGGAATTGAGGAACTCTTTGATATAGGAAAACATGGAAAGACTTGGACCTATTAAGAAAGATGGCAACTGCCTTCTGAGAAACAGATAATAGGTGGAAATAAGCATAGTTTCATTTTACAGATGTGTATGAGTGTATGTATGTGAATATATATTTGTATGTTTATAGATATCTATGCATGTGTGTGTGTGTGTGTGTGTGTGTGTGTACATGGAGAGCAAAAGAAAACCAACAAGAAAGCAAAGAAAAGCTGGGTAACTTTGAAAACTGTGGGTAATATTTATTATATAGTTTTCTGGAAATGGAAATTTATTGTTTTACATTGAATCTCTTATGGTCTGCAGTATCAATGACAATTTTTTTCTTTTCTCATTTTGTATTTAAGTTTAAATTTTAAAAAATTATAAAAAAAGAAAGATACAAAGAAGTTAAAAGATGTTTTTCTAGAACTGGAATAATTTAAGGTATTAGGGTTGTGTTTTTCCTATGCTGAGGCTGCCATCTGTTATGTGTATGTGTGTGTTTTTCGGCAGTTCCTGCCTGCTCCTTTTGAATTTGATTACTTTTTCCTTGTAACTACAGCAGCATTTCTTAGAAGTCCAGGTGCTCCCCATAATTCATATAATGTTCAGAAGAGACACAGTGATGTCCCCCAGGAGTACTCTCTATACTCACTGGCTCTATACATTGTCACCCATGATTCATTGAAAACCCAGCCCCAGACTAAACAGATTCTTTTGTTTCAAAGTCTCAAAGTTTTGCTTTGCTGAATTCCTCCTGGGAAATAGCAAACATCTGTCCTGCCTTTCACCTGATAACTCGCAGTACAGTAACCTCTTTTTGCCCGCTTCAGGAAGGATAGACCCACAAGCTCATCATAGTTGCAGTCCTGGAATCAGACTCGGGAACCAGGAGCCTATCTTGTCACCAACTTGCTATATAACTGTAGGCAAGGGGGCCTCTGTTTCCTTACCTGTCAGTCAATAAATATTAGTTGCATGCTATATGTCAGGATCTGGGGATACAGAGGCAAATTCCCCAAACTCCCTGCCCTCAAGGAGCTTACCTTCTATTATATATACCTCTGTTTAAATAGAGGAACCAGGATAACACAGCGAGGAAACCCCCTCTCTCAATGCATGCTGGCACCTTCTCAGTAATGTATTATAATCTTTACAAGTTGGGCATCTCACCTAGAGTGACATAGATACTTTATGTTAGACATGGGTGTTGAATGCAGATCTTTTGGCTGTAAGGCTAGCTGTCAGTCTACTTGCTATTCTCATATATAGAATAAATTTCAAATCAAATTAGTGAAAGAGGGAGGGATTATCACTCAGGATGGGGGTGGAGCATCAAGAAAGGCTTCATGAGGAGGTGGTCTCAAGCAGAATCTTTAAAGACTTGAGAGATTCTGTTAGGGGGAGGTAAGGGGAGAGAACACTCAGTGGAAGGGGGATGGCCAGTACCAAAGCGCATATAGTCATGAAGACAATATGTGAGGCAGAGAGAGAACTGTTGAGTTGAAGCATTGAATGAGAGAAAGGGAGTATTATGTAATGGACTAAACAGATTATTCACATGGGGTGAGAGTAGATAACTATTCTTCTTCATATTTTTTTTTTGCAAATTATTGTAAATGTAAGGTTCTGGTCCACATGCAAAAGAACTAGCATTTACATTCACAAGAATTGATCCAGCCAACTCAAAAAGAAGCACAAAATTCTGAATAAGATGCTAAGAAGGGCTGCTCTGGGTATCTGGAAGAGGAACTATCCTTCAGATGAATGTATTGAGAAATCTTGTTGAAGCAACAAGTAAAGGAATGAGACTGTGGTCCCTTGGCTCAATAGCTTATCATTGTTGTCAGAATTTTAAAGATCATAACTGATCAAATTATAAATGAAATAACAAGGGACTATGGGAAGATGATAAAAAATCCTTCAGAGTTCTACATGATCCTTTAGATTTCATATCCTGAGTTATTGACAAAGAAATCAAGGCTATTGAGGGTCTTTGATTTAAGGCAGGAGAAGATGTAGGTTCAAGAAGAGTATAAAAGGAAAAACAGGATAAATGTATGCAGGAAAAGTTGAGGACAGAAGACCTAGGAAACAACAAGAAAAGCTATTTACTAAATTATATTGACTGGGCTGATTGGAAGTACACAATGGAGTAGGGAGCTGCAAGAGAGACATTGATTTGCTGAGAACTGACTGCCTCACTGGAAGTGTGTGGAGAGATATTTAGGATTATTGATTTTCTACAGCTTGAGACACTAGAAACTTCTCATATATTTATGCTGCCCTATTGCCTTCTCTAGATTGCAGGTAAGAAAAAGACAGGCTTAACATCTGCTTTACTTTAAGAGGTTTGGCTTTGCTGAGAGCTGACTGAACAAACTAGAATCCCCTACTATTTGAAGAGCTGGCTGAAGGAGCTGCATTTACCAACTGGTTTATTATCTTAAGAGGGAGAAACTCCTCAGAATGCCAGGGCATCTGGGTAACTTAGTAGTTCTCTAGCTTAAAGGAGCTACTTGTTGTTGAAATAGCAGAACTTTTTTTCACAGCACCCTACAAGGTTAGCTGTGCACTAAAAGATTTTTGTCACTGCTTCAGTAGTCTGAGAATAGAAGCTGCTTTGCAAAAGAAGAATTAGAAAGATTTGAAAAGAAGGCAGAGAATCTCCCATGTCTTAAACTGTTCTCTAAAAAGACACAAGGTAAACTCTGCTGTCCATAGTAGCTAGTTGCCCCAGGGAAATTGGTTTTTCCTAATCATGTCCCTCTTTGCTAGATTTCTATAAATGTGTGCCCACTTTCCCCTATGAATACTGTATACATGGAAGGAAGAGCTCCTAGATTTATGAGTGGAGCAATACTTTAAAAACTGTTCCTGTTTTTCCTTTCTGTTGAATAAATGTTATGTTCAGTTCTGCTTCTACTTCCTATTGAGTAAATGTTATAATTATTCTTGCTTTTGCCTTTTTGTTAAGCATATGTTTAGGAAACAATGCTATTGGGAAGCAAATAAAAATGACCAAGAAAAGGTAATAACTTGCATGAACTGTTCTCAAAATGCCTCCATACACTTTTAAATAATACCATAAAACAATTTCTGAAGCAAAAAAATCCACAAAAGGATGGGGTGAAATGATTTTCCAGTCAAAGATAACTTAGAATGTCAACAGGAAAAATCTATCACACCTTAGTGAGAGTGGAACACAGTCCAGTGTAAGTCATGATAGCATAGATCCAAGCCCAACAAACCAGGTGCAGGCCTTGGGAACTTTGGGAGCACAGCAGCTGCTTCCAGAGCTTTCAGTCCATAGATATGAAAGGGCTCTACCAGGTGGTCAGAAGGAGATTATAGGAATCCTTTTATTAGCTCTAAGGCTGTTTTTTTTCCATACTCAGGTCAGGGTTTCAGTTCTGAATGGTAGTTCCAGGGTGAGGGGGAGCACTAGCACACCAGAGCTTTGTGATCACGGTGGAGAAGAGATCCTTGTCACAAACCAGAGAACAGCCTACCAAGTACTAAACACCCCTTCTTAGATAATTCTGACTATGGTGATAAGGAAGACCAAAATACACTTAGAAGAAGAAAATAAAACTCAAATCTCCTACAACTATAGATTCCAGGAAAAATATGATTTGGTCTTAAGCCCTGGAAGAGCTCAAAAAAGATTTTGAAAATGAAACAAGAGAAGTAAAGAGAAAACTAGGAAAAGAAATGAAAGTTATGTAAGAAAAGTATGAAAAAACAAGTCAACAATTTGTTATTGGAGACACAAAAATGATGTAAAAAATGATTTTTAAAAGGTCCAGATCAAATGTTAAAAGGTATAAAAAGCCAGTAAGTAGAAGAATGCCTTAAAAAGCAAAGTTGGCCAAATGAAAAAAGAGACACAAACATTCACTGAAGACAAAAAGCACTCTAAAAATTAAAATCCACCAAATGAAAAAGAAGATACAAAAGCTCACTGAAGAAAATTATTCCTTAAAAATTAGAATTAATCCAATGGAAGCTAATGATTTAATGAGAAGATAAGAAACAATAAAACAAAACCAACAGAATGAAAAAAAAGGAAGACAATGAAAAATATCTCATTGGAAAAACAACTGACTTTGAAAATAGAGATAATAGAGATAATTTTAAATTATTAAATTGCTTCAAAACCATGATCAAAAAAAGAACCTGGATAAATAATAGAGGTTAGAAGCAAAACACTTTTGAGGAGGGATAGGGTAAAATAAAAAAAAATAAAGTGTGTGTGTATGTGAGAGAGAGAGAGAGAGAGAGAGAGAGAGAGAGAGAGAGAGAGAAGAAAGAGGAGGAGGAGGGAGGAGGAGGAGAGAGAAGAGGAATGGAAATATAGTTAGCAATAGTAATTATGAAAAAATTAGAATCAGATTTCTCTGATAAAGGCTTCCTTTCTCAAACATATAGAGAACTGAGTCAAATTTATAAACATAAAAACCATTCCCCAATTGATAAATTGTCAAAAGATATGAACAGTTTTCAGATGAAGTAATCAAAGTAATCAAAGATATCTATAGCTATATGGAAAAAGTGCTCTAACTCACTATTGACTGAAGAAATGCAAATTAAAACAATTATGAGGTACTACCTCATACCTATTAGATTGGCTAATAGGACTGAAAAGGAAAGTGACAAATAGTGGAGGGAATGTGGAGAAAAAAATGAGACATTAATGCACTGCTGGTGAAGTTAACTCTGTAGGGTTTGGTAGAGCAATTTGGAATTATGCCCAAAGGGCTATAAACCATACATACCCTTTGACCTAACAATACTGCTACTAAGTCTGTTTCCCAAGAGATAAAAAACAAAACCAGAAAAATACCTATATGTACAAAAATATTTATAGCAGCTCTTTTCTGGTGGCAAAAACTTGGGAGAGATGCCTACCAAATGGAGGATGACTGAACAAATTGTGATATGTGATTATGAGGGAATACTATGTTGTCATAAGAAATGATAAGGATGCTCCTAGAAAAACCTGGAAAGACTTATGTGAGCTAATACAAATGGAAATGTGCTATGTACAAAGCAACAGCAATATTGTAAGATGATTAATTGTGAATGACTTAGCTATTCTCAGCAATACAATAATTCAAGATAATTACGATAGACATGTGATGAAAATGCAATTCAAACCCAAAGAAAGAAATGGTGTTTGAATATAGATTGAAGCATACTTTTTTGACTTTATTTTTTGTGAGGTTTTTTGACTGTTTTCTTTCAAAACACGACTAAATAGAAATGTTTTGCACATGTGTAACTATACATGACTATTCATGTGAAACATATTAAATTGCTCACTTTCTCAATGGTGAGTTGGGGAGGGAGGAAGGAGAGAATTTGAAACTCAAAGTTTTAAAAATAAATATTAAAAGTTTTATATATAACTGGGGAAAATAGAATATTAAATACATTTTTAAAAATGGCATCATAGTGATTGATTTTGTGTAGACAAGCACACTAGCTCTCACTCTGTAGCAGTGTGTAGGAGTAAATTCCCTATTCCCTCTCCCCATTTTTACAGACAAATATAACCTCAAAGATTCTGATGATTTGGATAGTTACTAGTGGGAGTACAAGTGAGGGAGAGAGATGTGAAGAGGAAGAAAAAAAGAAAGAAAGAGACAGAATAAAAAGAGAGAAAAGGTTAGAGGGAAGGAGGGAAAGAGAGAGAAAAAAAAAAGAAAGGGAAAGTGAGGAGGGGGGCACTATCTAAGACTTCCATATTTAGGCTATATGAGGATTAAATGTCAATGGAAATGAAAATCCTTTTTTTGCAGTTTGTCATCATAATCTTTCCAGACATTTTTAGTTTTATCAAGTGCTATTTATTCTTCCTCTTTAAATCTATTATATCTGTATCCTTTTTTCCCACATTTTGGGCTGTCCTAATATCCTTTTCACTAAGAATACTGTAATAAAATCCTAAATGGTCTTTTTTACTCCTTTCTCTTTCCCACCAATGCAGAGTCATCATCTTAATACTCCATCAGGATGCATTAATTCTCTCCTTATAATCCTTGCCTACCAAATAGATGATATTTTGCTTTGCCTGGCCTTCAAGGCCCTTTAGAAACTGGTTTCAAACTACCTATCAAGCCCCCTTATAAAAATAGAGTATTTCCCTTCATATATCATGCATTCAAGTCAAATGAGAATATTTCCTGGAGAATTTCCATGATGACCTCAGACCTCAAGAATTCTTTTCTTTCTTGAATTTCTATAATATTATCTTGTCTTTATTATATGTCTGGCATCTATCTGGTATTGTTTTAAGATTTGTCTTGTGAGTTAGTGCCTAGTGAGACAATACGATATTCTGCCAGAGGCTGTTGTATTGATTACTGTAGCCCTCCTCCCCCATCTCCATCTCTTCTCTTTTCTTCCCCCCACCCCATTCCCTCACCCAGTACTAAGCATAGTCTTTCTAGGCAATGTAATCCATGACCAGCAGAAGCTGATATTTGAACAGTGAGCCCTGCATTCTGACACAAGGTACAGGAGTCTTGGAATAAGATCTAGAAGTAGAGACCTTGCCCTTGATGAGAGCATCTCTTGTTGTCAAAGGACAGAAGACCAGAAGAACCGTAAGCAAAAGGAGTTTGTACCAGTACCTAAAAAGACCTCAGTTTACTAATAGTATTCCTGCTTAAACCTGTGTCTATGCATCCGGGCTGCTCTAAGATCAATTAGGACATTAATTAGAATCAATTAATGGCGTCAAAATGGGAATGGAACCAGGATACTGAAGATAAAGACCTCACAGGGACTATTTTCAAATACCCTCATTAATTCAGGAAAGGCAGCTCACTCTACTGGAAAAAGCCCTGACCCAAGAGTCAGGAGATCTATGTTATAATTAAAGTTCTGCTGTTAATTTGCTGTGTGGTATTGGATAAATTGCTTTCCTTCTCTGGGTCCTGGTTTTCACCTTTTTCAACAATGTGTTTTGGATTATATTATAGCTAAGATTTCCACTTTGAACATTTTATCTGAAACTGGATTAAATCTGTACTGTATAGAGTGGGCTCTACTACTACTATTAGCTAGCATTTATACATTTATATTTAATAGTATTTACTCTATTAAAACTTTAAATTGCACAAAGACTTTTGGGACAGCCTAGAGAGGGCTTTAAAAAATTATATATATATATATATATATATATATATATATATATATATATGTATATATATATATACACACATATTATATAGATGTCAACTCATTTATATTTTAAGAATCAGATTGCTTGGGTGACAGAGGAAATAAATACTTTTAATGCAAGATCATTTTAAACACAAGGCAATAATCTTACTGACTTCTGTGGTCAGACCACACTTAGAGTGCTTAAGGTTTGGCTACTCCATTGCTTGAGGCATCCCCAGAAGGGCAGTCAGGTTGGGGAAGGAATCAAGGATCTTGGGCCTGTAGAGGAGATTTGGGGGATGTGGACACTGTCTTCAAGGATCTGAAGGGCAGTCAGGTGAAGGAGAGATTCTACTTCGCCTGCTTGGGAGCAATGGGTAGAAATGGAATGAAAACAGATTTTATTGATGGTAAGAAAACTCTTCGTATCACTTAGAGCCACCCCCAAGTGGGGTGGGTGATTGAGGCAAAGGGAACTTCACTGAAGGTCCTAAGGGGAGTTGGGGGAACTGCTGCTCCTGTCTCTGAGCGTTGACTTCTCCCTGGGTCCCTTCCCCTCTTTGCTGCTGAGAACATTAGGTTTTAGAGTCAGGAGATGGGTGAGTGATGGGTCCATATCCGGTCCCTGAGGAGGTGGGGTAGGGACGTCTCCCTTGGCTAGTGCCTTTCCAGGAAGGCAGCTTCCCCAGAGCTGTCATTCTCTTCTGGATTTTACTTTTCCAAAGCCTTCACTATCTCTCACATTTTCTTTCCCTGAGGTTTAGTCTTGTGGTTATTCCTTAAGAGGGACAGCATCTTCCTGTCCAGGAGAGATCCTAGTCCTGTGCCCTGGTCTGGGGCTGCTCTCTTCCTGGATACCATCGTATTTTTCCTTTAATTTCGTCTTTTGCTCTGGGCATCTCAGAGGAGCCTTGCCGCTCCTTGTTCTGGGAAGCACCATTCTCCTTCTCCCCAGGGAGAGGGGTTTTGGTGACAGGGCATTTATACCATCCTGAGGCCAGTTCAATTTATCTCTGTCATCCGCTCTTGCTCACTCTCTAACAGGTTGAATGCCGGCGTTACTGCTCTTTTAGTAGGAAAACCTGCGTTGGTGAAATGTTTACCCCACACCTCTCAAGGCAAGGCCAAATTAAAGTGGCCTGCATGGAGCCCGGTGGTTGTCTGTTGCACCCCGAAGCACAGCTGCTCTCAAGGCTGCTTTGCCTTTGTCTCCACATCCTTTTTCCTGGCAGGGGAGGGTCGGTGCCCTCATCATCCGGGTCCAGCTGTCCGGAAGAGTCTTGAGTTTGTTTACCTGTCTCTCTATTTTGATCTGCCATGTCACAAGGAAATCATTTCACAAACTAATTACTGTAGGCTTCCACTGGGGAGCTGGCCTGCCACGTTCTCTCTCTCTCAGCTGGACTGGGCTGACTGCAAAATCAACAGCAATTTGGAACCACGGCTGCATTCTCCAAGTGTGAAGAATATTACTCTCCTGTTAGCTCAGGCAGAAAAGGTTAGCCTCCTCGGCAGGGGGCCACCGTTCTGGCTCCAAATGAGTAGAAGGCAATATTTTTTTCTCTAATAAGTTAAAAAAAAATATATATATATATTTTAAACATCAGCCAAATTATGTGAAAAAGAATGGGCAGCAGGGCATTCACAGAAGACCTTATGATGGAAAAACTGGTTAAGTCAACCCCAAACTGGTGTTTAGGAATAAAAAAAGAACCAAGAATAGAATTTGACATAGTATGGACCCAGTGAATGTCTGCTGAAAGATTAAATAAGCTTGCGCACTCACAGGATTTCATAAAGAGAGAACAAAGAGTTCCGTACATATATACATACACATGTGTGTTGGAATATTCACACACAGCTCTCATTCTCTTTTACATACGAGAGATTTAATTTTCAACTGGACTCTATTTCTTCCTGGGATCTAAAGACCAATGGAAACTGTAGGAGATTACCAGGGATAGCCTTAGTACTGAAGACTGGGATATGGACTTTCTTTCAAGGAAAGACATTCTGGATAAAGAAAGCATATTGGCAGAGAGTGAATGAGATGTTCCAATTAGTCCATCTGAATGCTGAACGTTATCCCCGAGACCCAAAGATAAGTTTTCAGTAAGTTGAGTGAATCCAAAAATTACAAAAGATATAAAGAATTATACCTTTCTATCAACATCACAATAGGACAGTGTTCATATTAGCTCTATCACAGTTATACCAAAGGTCTTGCCTTCATGAAATTTTAAGAGTTGGAAAGTTTAGTGTTCACCGAAATTAATTGTCTACCCAGCTGAGTAAACTTTAACTGGGAATAATCCAGTTTCTCCTTGATGGAGAGTTACTTACTGTGATGGAGAGTTCACTGCTCCATAAGAGCCCCATACTATTGTTGAACAAGTTAGATGCAGTGGTTCTCAAACTTTTGTTTTCAGTATCTTTATCCTATTAAAAATTATTGAGGATCTCTCCAAAGCGTTTTTGTTTATCTGGATTATATTTATAGACATTTACCATATTGGAAATAAAAACCATTTTTGAATTTATAGACCCTCTAAAAGGGTTTCAGAGATCCCCAGGGTTCTCTAGACCATACTTTGAGAACCACTGGTAAGAGTGTCTAAGACTTTTTGCACATCATAGCCATTTCATTGATGAGAGATAACTATCATTTTAACCATTCCCCAGTGTGTTTTTTCTTCTTCAGATTAACCCTCACATGAATATATATGATTTCAGGTCCCTGCCCCATTCTAATCACCTTTTACAGATTTGTTTGAATTTCTCAAGTGTTTAAGATCTGACATCCAGAAGTAAAATGAATAGGGCAGATGCCAGGGGGACTGACTATACAATGAGGTTTTCAAGGAACCAGAAGCTGTGACCTTAGAAAAGTGTCAAAAAAAAGGAAGGGGCCATGTACTGGAGGAGGGCACACCTTTGAAAAGAGTACCAGTATAGATTCTGAAAATGAGGCCATGGATTTTGACCTCCAATTCAGGCAAAATTTATCATAGGGATGGCTGGTGAATCTCTAGAAAGAGAATATAGTGGTCATGAAAAATAGAATAGAATAGTCCTGTCAGATTTACCTTATTCCATTCTGTTTTCCCATTCACTTTGCATATACCACATAGACTTTTCCAAAATCTTATGTTCTCAAATGAATGAAAAACTTCTGGAAAGAGTTTCCTATGAGTCAAGCATTGTGCTGAGCACTGCTGATACAGATATGGCTGATACAGGTCCTTCCTTTCAAGGCACTTTCATTCAAATGGAGGCAACACAGAGAAACACAGTGGCCAGGTTCTATGGTATTTGGTGAAGAAGATGAGGAGATGGATACTTGACAATTTGAAATAATTGTCAGAATACCTGAAGCCAAAGAGAGAGATAAAATAAATAAAAAGAGGCAACTTTTGACTCAGTGTTAAAGAGAATAAAATGAAGGAAATATAGGAAAAAACCTTCCTAATATCTAGAACTGTTCAGAAATGAATGGAACACCTTAGAAGAAAGTGATATACTGAGAGTAAAAACAGTCTTAGTATTTATATAGAACCTTGAGGACTGCGATGCACTATATATATATATATATATATATATATATATATGTATATATATATATATAAAAACCTAACATTAAAAAATATCTTCACATATATATATATATATATATGTATTGAATCCTCAAAATCAACAACCTAGGAAGCAGGAGCTATTACTATACCCGTTTATATATGGAAAAACTGAGTCGCAAAGCAATTAAGTGACTTTAACCAGGGTCACACAGCTAGGAAGTAACTGAAGTAGTCTTCCTTATTCCAAGTCCAAGTTCAAGTCTCCATTGCTCATCATCCACTCTTCACTAAACATCTCCAAACAAAGGGCAGATGGTCACTTGTCAGAGCTCTGGTAGACAGTATTCCCTGCTTGGGTCTGACCTAGACTAGATGTCCACAAAGACTTTTCCACTTCAGAGCCTGTACTTCTATTTGCATGAAACTGTTCTGAGATCACTTTAGCTATTGTGATCTTTTTTACACTCTCAATATGCCTTGGACTTGAATCCCATTAAAATCTGTGTCCTTTTTTTTTTCTCCAAATTGCTCTATATCTGTATGTCCTGAGACTGAAGAGTAAGCTATATTTCACACTGAGATCCCCCCCATCTCTACAAAAAGGAAGGGATGATCTCTTAGGAAGATCACCTCTTGTGATAAAAGCTTAAATCAGCTGCTTACTAAATAGCGACTTGCTGTGATGATGGTGTGGTCTGGCCTACTAGAGATCTTAGAACATCACAAATGGCTTGAAAACAAATCTCAGCCAGAGACTCTCCAGCCAAGAACATTCTTAGGTTCTTGGAAGAGATCATCAAATGATCTTTCCTCATGGAGCACTTGTTTGGTTTGTGAGTGCCACAGCTAATAGCCGCAGGCAAAGATCAACCTCCTGGTTTGTCATTGGTAGTAAAGCCTGCAAAGAGTGATTCAGGTAGGAAAAGTCAGCTGCTGAGGCTTTGGCTAATCTGAATTCTACAATGCCATTATATCCGTATTTGCAAGCTCCTTCAAGAACAAATAAAGTCACTGTAGCCCTTTAGAGGATATAACAAATGGTATCTTGATTATACCGCTAAGGGCTGAATTTCACTCTCATTCCATTTGAATATGGGCCTGATTTTTCTTCTCATGCACAAACTTTGTTGCACTGTTCACCTGATGTCTACTAGAATCCAGCCATTAACTTTGTATGAATTTAAATTTATTTTTGTGCTAATTTAAAGTTAATTAAAGAAGCTTCTCTGATGTAGGAAGTAATAATGGGTCAAGTAATAAATCTCATAACTGAATAAGAATTACAAATAAATGGTCATCCTATATCCATTTAAAGAGCTCCAGTAATGAAGTTTACTACCTTCCTCCTCAGTCCAGACCAGCTCTCTTTTAGACAGTTCAAAAATGGGAAAACTTTGCCTGATGTTAAGAGAACGAGGCTAATCCTTCGTTGACATGGCAATCCTTCAGATCCCTAAAGACAGTGATTATGTTGCCCCTAACTTTTTTCTTCTCCTATATGAAACATGCCCAGTTTCTTTCACTTTTGAAGTTTATGTATAATGGTGATTTTGTATTCCCTGAAAATCATGGCTTTTCTCCTCTGGCCACTGGACAGCTTGCTAATGGCCTTTCAAAAATGTGCCCAGAACTGACCATGTCATTCCAGCTGGGATCTGTCCCTAGCAGAAGATATGAGAACTACTCCTCTCATTTCTATGCATAAAACTGACTGTCACACTGCTGATGTGTATTGAGCTTGAACATGGTAACTGAGTTCTAAATTCCAGTCTGATCCTTTTTCAATCATTTTTTAAAAATGTTAAATTGCCCAGAAGAAATAATTCAGACCAAAATAAGCTCAGACTCTGCATGGCAAGTATTCCTATTGTATCATTTTAATGCAACTTATGAGACAATTAACCCAGCATAAATCAGAGTTAGAATTGGAAAGAAAGTGTATGCTCTTGGGTCTCCTTAGATTTGTAGATAGTAGGTAGCTGTCAGACTAAATTACTTTCTATACTTCTTTCAGTGAAATTTGGGGATATAGTTAGAGAGAACAGTGCTTAGGTAGATCAATCTAATGTGAGAAGCTAGTAGGGTGAATGTTGGGGCAGAAATGAATGAATTGACTTCTGTTATCCATTCTATTGGGGAAAAAATTGGCCATTCTCCCAGTTGGTGAATGTTGCCTAAGAAAAGGCTAGAAAATAAAAATTGACTGCCTGGAAGAAGGATTGAGAGCAAGCCAAGAGAAGTCGCTTTCAGCTAATATAAGGAAGATCTTTTTAAAAATTAGTTTCCAACAACAAAATAAATTGCTTCAGAAATTAGCTTTTTTTGTATCCCTGATGTTCATCTGCTAGTGGTTAGATGACCCTATGTATTCATAATTTAGAGGGATTCCTGTTGAATTGCAGGTTCTTTTTTTTTTTTTGAGCTTCCATAAGACTGTTTTTCTTTTTAAATTCAATTCAATTTAATTCAATTATCCATTGCAAGATAGCAGACTAGAAAACAATTGGTGTGAAAAGGACATTGGTTTTGGTGAAATGTAAGCTCAATTAGGATGAGAAAGACTAATTTAAGTTTAACTTACATTTATAATATCAGACTATGCAGAATGAAGAACATGCTAGGCCTTCGTCTCATGTCCTCTTCAGATTTCTGAAGTATCATGTTTGGTTCTGAGTGTCAAATTTTATTTAAAAAGAAATTGAAACTCTTGAGGAAGATAAGGAGGATTGTGAGGGACTGGAGACCAGATCATAAGCAGATCATTTGAATGTCTAACTCTTAGAGAATGGAAATGATTGCTATTTTCAAGAATTCCAAGGCCTATCATGTGGAGGAGGAAGTAGTTTTGTTCCATTTTGCTTTCTCTATCAAAGAGCTTGGGTTGATGGGTAGAAGGTGAAAACTCCAGCTTGCTAAAGGAAAAAAAACCCAAAGGTTCTAAAGTAATAGAACTGTTAAAAAAATGAAATGACTGGCATTTTGGAGGTAGTGAAGGCCCCATCAATGACTATGAGTTGGTTGACTGCATGCTAAGGATGCTTGTGTAGGTACTGATGGTGAACAAAGTTCTTTCCAGATTGGAGAGTTAATCTTTCATGATTATAATGGCAAACAGAATTTGTTTACACCTATCTATGTGCCTTTATCTTGTCCAGACAAATTTCTTTGCTATTTCTTGTCTTATCATCTATTGCAAGAATCTCCTAATCAATCTCTCAGCCTCAAGTCTTTTACCACCATTATAATCTATCCATCATACAGTTATCAAATGGTGTTCCTTATGTGCCTATATGTCATTTCTTTACTCAGTAAATTCCAGTGGTTTCCTATCACCTCAAGGATGAAAAATAATCTCCTCTATTTAGCTTTTAAAGTCCTACCCAAACTGAACCAGTTTTTCCAACACCTCCTGTACTTTGCTATTCAGCCAGATTGACCTGTCTCATACCCATGATAATTTATTTCCTGTCTCTGTGCCACAATGCTAATTACACGTCTCTAAAAGGCACTCTCTCCTTACTTCTGCATCACAGAATTATTTTCTTTCCTTATCAGGGACTAACTTTTATATGACTTCTTTACTGATTTCCCCCCTCCACCAATCCTTGTGTTGTCTCAACCGATGTATCTTGTATTTAAATACTTTTTATATATTTGAAAACTCATTTAACCCAATTTGTCTCAGTTTCCTCATCTGTAAAATGAGTTAGAGAAAGAAATTGCGAGTATTCCTGTACTTTTGCCATCAAAACCCCAGATGGGTCATAGAAAGTCAGATATGACTAAAAATGACTGAACAATAAAATATAATCACCTCGGGAGCAGGGATTAGTTTGTACTTTGCAGTTGTATCCTTAATGTCTCGTACATTGTATGAACTTAATACATGCTTGTTGATTAACTGATATAACAACACCATGTTATTACATTTGTATGGTGACAGAAAGCAGTTTGTGACTGTGGAAAGCTCCGTGAAACTTATTAAATGCCACCTGCCCTCTTCCTCTTAAAAAAAAATCTACACCTCAATTGGCAGTGATATTTCCATGATATTTGTATTGTGAGCTACGTCAATGTACCTCTCATCCAAGGGCCTGCCAGAACTGGGAAAACACAGTTTTTGCCTCTTTTTTGAGTAACTGTGCTTTTCACTGAGAAAGCTCTGTGATGTTTGGGGCCTTGAAGCTATCAGCACAATAACACTCTATAAATAGAAGTATTTGGAGGACTCTACCATCTATTGGAACCTCTTTTATTTTATCATTTGGATTCTGTGCAGGAAAGCCTTCATGCTGGTAAATAACCATTGTTCTGTCTGGGGCCTCACCTAACACTCACAGTCAGGAAATCTGGGAGTCTTGCTAGTTTCATAGTTTTATTTTATTTCCCCCCCTCCCCCATTTATCCCTGTATTTACCTAGTATAGTGTCCAGTCCATAGTAACTACTTGTTCACAAAATGATTGTTGGATGGCAACAGTGGCTCTTTTTCCTGAAGTTCTCAAACCTATTTCTCCATTTTGCCTTCTCTAGAAAAGAGCTTGGGTTGATGGGTAGAAGGTGAAAACTCCAGCTTGCTAAAGGAAAAAAAAAGCAAAGCTTCTAAAGTCATAGAACTGTTTTAAAAAAATGAAGTGACTGGCATCTTGGAGGTAGTGATACCTTCAGAAATAACTTCCTCTCCTACTTTATTGAAAAGATACCTTAGACAAGAGCCCATACCTTAAACGTCTCATGCCTTTTAACTCTTACCAGTGGGACCCACATCATCCTCACTGACAAGTACCACTCTTAATCACACAAAGTTCCCTTTCAATTCTGCTATATTCTTGTTGCTCTGTTCTCCTCCCCTTTCCTTCCTACTCCCACTTCAAACTTATCAGCTTCAAACTTTAATCAATATTGCCATTACTCCTGGAAAGAGAGTGCCACTCTATTCTGTTACAACTCCATGTACCATCACTGTGTTTTTCTAGTATCATTCCATATGACTTTTCTTCCCCATTCCCATTAGAATAGAATTACTTAAAAGACAGGGGCCATCTTATTTTCATATTCTAGTGTTTGGCATATGGTAAAGATAATTTTATTTTGCCTATTAAAAGTTGGTTCTATCTACAATAAGCTAATCAATCTCTAATCTAGAACCCCATCCTCCTACGTATCCACTCATTCTCTTCTCGTTGCTGTCTGACTTTGTTTCCCGAGGTTGAATTTCCTACTTGTGCCTTCAGTCAACTCTCTTTCCAAATACCAAAGGAACTCATCTTTCCAGTCATTTTACTTTTTCTCTCATCTTCAGTTTCTACTGGTTCCTTTTCCACATATCTACATATGTGCATGTCTGCTTAATTATTTTAAAATGAATAAAAACTTGACTTCCTTATGTTCTCTCATATGTGTGCTTATTTAGTGAGCTACCATCATTTATTGCTCCCATTTTTCCACCTCTCTTTCTTTTGTTACTTTCTTGCACACTGACTCCAAACCCACTATTCTACCGAAACTCTTTTCTCCAAGGTTCAGAATGTTCTATTAATTGCTAGCTCAAAAGAGTTGTATTCCATTTTCATCCTACTTGACCTCTCTGCAACTTTTGATACTGTCAGAATAATCTAGGATATTTTTTCCTTCCTTGATTTTCCTGACACTGCTTTCTCTTGTCAAACCTCATATCTTTTTCACTGATCCATCTCACGTACCTTTTCTCACTCATCTGTCACCTGATAGTTCATCATGAGTGTCCTTCAACCTAAATTCTCTTCTCTCTACACAGTTTCTTTTATCTCTCTTAGCTCCCAGAGTTCCAAATGCATAGAAGACTCCAAAAACTCCATAAATTTCCTCATTTCTCAACTGAAATCCAGCTCAATATCTTAATTATACATTGGATATCTTATTTCTAAATTGCATCCCAAACCAACATTGACTAGCATTCCTGCTGGATGTACTTCTCATCCAAAGTTCCTTATTTCTGCATGGGGAAGCATCCTTTTCTCCCAGGCCTTAATACTCAATGTCATCAGCTCTTCCCTTTTCCTCAATCCTCCTGTTCATTGCCAAGTCTTCTCACTTCATCCTCCACACCCTGTGCCCCCTTCTCTTCACCTGCATAACCACTAGCCTAATTGAGGCATTCAGATTCTTTCACCTACAATAGCATAACAGGCTTTGGATAATTCTTCCTGCTTTTTGTCCATTCCATCTCTGATTCATCCTTCAAGTGGTTAACAAAATCATCTTTTGAAGGAACGACTTGATTGTCTCTCCTTTGTAAAACAATCTTAAGTGATTCTTTGTTGCTCAGATAAAATGCAAAGTTATCTTGACATTTAAAGTCCTTCATGCTAGCCTATCTTTATATCCCTTCCAGTCCCTGCTACCTTTCTAATTTTTCATGCTACTTCTCTGCAGAAGATTGTGTTTTAGTGTAAACAAACTACTAGCTTTACTACTAATTTGGCAGTCTCTGCTGAAACTTCATTCCTTGACCCGGCTGTCCCTTGTGCTGTGATTGTCTTTCCTTCTCATGTTCCTTTCCAATATCTTGGCTTCCTTCAAGGCTTTGCTCTGACAACATCTCCATTTTCTGCTCACAACCCAGTTGCTAATGTTACATTTTTTCCCAAGTTGCAGTATGCTTACTTAATCTGTGCCTTTTTAGTAGTATGCAAGCTCCTTGAGATAAGAGACTCTCATCTTTGTTCAATCTAAGCGCAGAGTCTAGCACAATACCGAAAAATTGTTTATATGCCATGCTAAATACATTCATTATTATTGAATTAGTGATTTATGGTGTGACCATAACACATGCTTTGAATATGCCATACTGGAGGTGGTCTTTGATCCATTTCTCATCAACAACATTGCTTAGACTGGGCTCCATCATGATCATGGCACCCAGGAAGGTTCATTCCCCAAAAAAGTCATCATTTTGAGAAGGGATTTAAGTTTGGTACTCTTCCCTCTTCAGTGCCCTACTATCTTCTGAATGGGGGTTTGGAGGGCAAAGTCAGAAACTCCTTCCAAAGCTCCCTTTAAGAGAGTCCTTTATGGATAGGGACCCACAGGTGCAAAAATGTTTGTAGCAGCCCTTTTTGTAGTGGCCAGAAACTGGAAACTGAATGGGTGCCCATCATGTGGGGAATGGCTGAATAAGTTATGGTATATAAATATTACATTATGGAATATTATTGTTCTGTAAGAAATGACCAGCAGGATGATTTCAGAGAGGCCTGGAGAGACTTACAGGAACTGATGTTGAGTGAAGTGAATAGCACCAAGGGAACATTGTACGTGGCAACAAGATAATACAATGATCAATTCTGATGGACGTGGCTCTTTACAACAGTGAAGTGATTCAGGTCAGTTCCAATCACCTTGTGATGGAGAGAGCCATCTGCACCCAGAGAGAAGGCAGTGGGGACTGAGTGTGGATCACAATATAATATTTTCACCTTTTTTTTGTTGTTGTTTGCTTACTTTTTCTTTATTTCTATTTTTTTCTTTTTGATCTGATTTTTCTTGAGCAACATAATAATTGTGGAAATATTTATAGAAGAATTGCACATGTTTAACCTACATTGGATTACTTGCTGTCTAGGGGAAGAGAAGGAAAAAAAAGGCTTGGAGCAAGGGTGAATGTTGAAGGGTATCTATGCATGAGTTTTAAAAAGAAAAAGTTTTATAAAAAATAAAAAAGAGAGTCCTTTATTTCTCACCAGCTGTGCTCCTTAGAATGGACTTCCTCATACCTCTTGATGGGTACCGTCTCTCAAGTTTCCTTTGTACTTTCTTTTTTTATTTATCTTTCTCCCTCATGGGATTGCAAGAGCCTCAAGGGTAGGAACTCTTGTTTTTTCATCTTTAGTATTTAGCACAGTGCCTGGCATACAACAGGCAATTAATAAATGTTAACTGATTTAATTTCCTTGATAGAATTTTTGTTCTTGTCTATGATAGAAGCTTGTTTTTTAGTCAACCAACAAACAACATATCAGCATCTGGGATCCCTCCAGTCAATTGTGTTACTGTGAAGGCATGGTATACTATAGAAAATCCTCCAGGGAATCTTGAATTCTTATAATAAGCCTATCTGTTTCAGAAATGATTCTGAGATGATTGCCCATAGCATGGAGTAGTCTCTGATTTCATATTCTTACACCTGAGTCAGCCTCCATCAGGTCTTGTGTATTATAGTTTAAATTTATGTTTTTCTGTCTATTTACCCACACATATTATATATCCAGAGACTATATATGTGTGTATATATATATATATATATATATAGCCAGAGACTCACTATATATATGTGTATGTGTGTGTGTATATATATATATGTATATATATACATATATATATATAAACACACATGTATAATACCTCCACACATCTCTAACATGAATGTATACATACATATAAAACAAGGGTGGGAAATGTCTGAGCTGCAGGAGATAATGAGCTGAGAACTAGGTACAACTATCTCCCACTGTTTGAGTTCTATAAACTGATGATTTTGTATGATCCATGAATGATGTTATAGATATACAAATGACACTTGGAAGGAAAAATGGTCCCCCACCACTGATCTAAAACAATATTGATATATCTGACAGTTAATGTAGATTTCTCTTTTGCTTGAATCTTTTTTAAGTTTGACTTTGAGGTCAATGATTACTACTACTTTTTCCCCAATAAATTCTATTCCTGATCATTGTTGTTATGTTTTTCTATATCCCATATTCACATCCCTTCCAACTCTTCTATTTTGTTTATACCTGTTAACATGCCTTGCTATTAATTAACCTTCCCACATTCTTTATTTTAAACTTTGAGTTCCAAATTCTCTCCCTTCCTGTCTCCCTACTCCTGCTTATTGAGAAGGCAAACAGTTTGATAAAGGTTCTATATGCGTAGTTATGTAAAATATTTCCATATTAGTCATTTTGTAAAAGAAGCCATAAACAAAATAAAACCCTCAAGAAAAATAAAGTAAAAAAGTATGCTGCAGTCTGCATCCTGATACCATCAGCTCTTTCTCTGGGGATAAAGAACATTTTTCACTGTAAATTCTTCAGAATTGTCTCAGATCATTATATTGCTGAGAATGGCTAAGCTATTCAGAGCTAATCATCTTACAATATTGCTGTTACTTTGTACACAGTACATGTCACTGTACATCAGCTCACGTAGTTCTTTCCAAATTTTTCTGAGAGCATACTGCTTATCATTTCACATGGCACAATAGTATTCCGTCATAATCACATTTCACAATTTGTTTAGTCATTCTATTCTATGGGTACTGAACGAGATGAGCTGAAATCTCTCAAGACAGTTGTGAAAATTGAGTAAGGCTTCATCTACTTCAGAGTTTGAGTAGGCCTGAAGGACTTTGAGCATTGATTCAAGGGCATACTTCAGTCCCCTTCCTGCTATCCTCCCGTGACATCATTTTCTCCCTATTTCAATAAAATATGGGCAACTATGTACTTATTGTTAAGTTCAATTTCTTGGGTAGTTCCCATGTTTAGAATGTAAGACCCTCAGCCAATAAGGGTGAGGGTCCGATCGTCTGCTTGATGGGTGGGACGCCCTTCTCTCGAGAATAATAAATAATCTTAATAATAATAAATAAATAATAAACTTTGCTTTGCTTCTAGAGATCTCACCATTTCTGAGCCACACAGTACTCTCTCAATTTCTAATTCTTTGTCACTAGAAAAGACTTGTTATAAATATTTTTCTACATCTAGGACCTTTCCCTCTTTTAAAAATTACCTTCTGTGCTACAGACTAGTACTAGTACTAGATCAAAGGATATTCATGGTTTTATAGCCCTTTGATCATAGTTCCAAATTACTTTGTAAAATGGTTGAATCAGTTTACAACCCCACCAACAATGTATTGTCTCATTTTTTCCCCATGTCCTCTCCACCATTTGTCATTTTCCTTTTCTGTTCTATCTAATAAGTATGAGATAATATTTCAGACTTGGTTTAATTTGCATTTCTCCAATCAATAATGAGTCAGAGAATGATCTTTTTTCATATGGCAAAAGATAGCTTGATTAGTTTCTCTGAAAACTATTCATAACTTTTGATCATTTATCATTTAGGGAATGACTTTTACTGCTATAAATTTTATTTATTTCTCTTTATATTTGAGAAATGAGACCTTTATCAGAAAAACTATTTCAATTTTTTCCCACAGTTACTATTGCTAACTGTATTTCCTTGCATTTTATTCCCCATTACTCTCTCTCTCTTCTTTCACCCTGTTCCTCCTCAAAAATGTTTTGTTTCTGAGTACTTCCTCTCCCAACATGCCCTCTTTTCTATCAATCTCCACCCTATTATTATCTCTTTTCCTTCCTACTTTTTTTTTAGGATAATTGAGTATGTATGTTATTCTCTCTTTGAGCCAATTCTGATAAAAGTAAGGTTTACTCACTTCCCCTTACAGCCTTTTTCTTCCCCTCCAGTATAAAACTTTTTTTTTGGCCCCTTTGATGTGAGATAATTTGTCCCATTCTAACTCTTTTTCCCCCCTTTCTTCCACTACATTTCCCTTTCACCCTTAATTTTATTTTTTAGATATTATCCTTTCATATTCTACTCATATTTGTGCCCTGTGTTTACATATATTCCTTCTAACTGCCCTAATAATGAGAAAGTTCTTATGAGTTAGAGATATCACCTTTCCATGTAGGAATGTAAAGGGTTTAACCTTATTAAATCCAATATAATTTCCCTTGGCTGTTTATCTTTTTTATGTTTTTCTTGAATTTTATATTTGAAAGGAACATTTTCCTCAGCTCTGGTCTTTTCATCAAGAATGCTTGATATTTCATTGAATTTCCATTTCCCCCCTGCAGGATTATACTGAGTTTTTCTGGGTAGGTAATTCTTAATAGTAATTCTAACTCATTTGCCATCAAAAATATTTGGGATTTGGGACCTCTGGAATTTGTCTATAATAGTCCTGGTAGTTTTCATTTTGGGATCTTTCAGGAAGTGATCAGTAGATTCTTAAAAGTTCTATTTGATGCTCTGGTTCTTGAATATCAGGGAAGTTTTCCTTAATAATTTCTTGAAAGACTCTTTTTTAAATCATGATTTTGAGGTGAACCAACTTTTTTTGGATCTGTTTTCCAGGTCAGTTGTTTTTCCAATGAGATATTTCACATTGTCTCCTTTTGTTTAATTCTTTTGGTTTCGTTTCATAGTTTCTTGATTCCTCATAAAGTCATTAGCTTTCATTTGCTCAGTTCTAATTTTTAAGGAATGATTTTCTTCAGTGAACTTTTATTCCTCCTTTTCTTTTTGACCAATTCTACTTTTTAAGTGGTTTTATTTTTTCATTAGTGAATTTTGTGCATTTCTTTCCTTTTGCCCAATTTTGATTTTTAAGGCATTCTTAGCATCACTAGATTTTTATATCTTGTTTGCCATTTAACCTGGTCTGTTTATTAAGGTGATATTTTCAAATTTTTTTTGTGTCTCCTTTACCAAGCTATTGACTTATTTTTCATGATATTATTGCATCAATTCTCATTTATTCCTCCTGTTTTTCCCCTGAATCTCTTATTTGATTTTCAACATTCTTTTGAGCTTTTCCATGGCCTGAGATCAATTCATATTTTTTAGAGGCTTTGGATGTAGGTGCTTTGACTTTGTTATATTCTTCTAAATGTGTTTTGATCTTTCTTGTCACCATAGCAACTTTTATGGTCAGATTTTTTTCTGTTGTTTGCTCATTTTCCCAACTTATTTCTTGACTTTTAACTCATTGTCAAAGTCCGGGTCTTCTGCCAAGGTGGAGGATTACTGTCTCAAGCTTTAGGGATTTTGTGAAGCCGTTTTCAGAGGTACTTCTAGGGACCTATAACTCTTCAGTTTTTCCAGGATGATATGATGTAAGGAATTCTGTTTACTACTCTTCTGTTCTCTGTTCTTTGCGTGACCACACACCCTCTTTTCTGTCTTGGAATTGTGGTGAGGGATCTGGATACACGGAGACCTCAGGTATTTTGAGGGTTATAGGGGAGAATTCAGCTGAGTACCTGTTTTTACTCTGCCATATTGGCTTTGTCTTGTAAATACCTCTTTAATCACTTTTTTTTTTTTGGAAAAGGTCTTTTTATACTAAGTCTAATGCTTCTAATTGATTCAATAAAAATGTACTTGGGATTGTACATTTCACCTGAAATGGTATGACTGCAAAAGAACATTTCATTAATTTTAAATGATAAATAATTGATTTAGACTAATTCAGTTGCTTACTACCGGTGCACTAAAAAAGTATAACATCTTCTTTTATAATACTATTTTTCTGTGTATGGATTAATTTCTGCCTTCCAAAATAACTACATTATCTCCTGATTCCATACCTTTTTACTAGCTGATTTTTATGATATGAATACCTTTCCTCCTACCTTTACCTCCTAGTTTCCCTCAAGACACAGCTCAAATATTCCTTTCTGCAATAGGCCTCCCAGCTCCTTCCCTCAGCTTGATGCATGTGCCATGTATCCCAGATCATTTCTCATTTATACTCTACAGATCTTGCATGTATGCAGCTGTTTGCATGAATTGCTAAAGTGAGAGCTCCTTAAGGAAAAAGACAGTACTTCTTGCTTTTCTTTACATTCCCAATGTTAGCAAGATACCTGACACACAGTATAGGGTTAATCTGTCCTTGCTGACTGACTTACATAGAGTCTTTGAACTTCTCCATTCATTCAATGTGATTGAGTGCTTTTCTACATGTATGACTTTGGGCTAAGTCCCGGTGAAGATTCAGGGATGAGAAAATATAAATGATATATACTCGAGGAACCTTACAGCAGTTTTTTTTTTTAAACAAATCTCTGGTAGCCTGTATGAATTGTGTTATCATCCTGAAAAAGAACACAGCTATGTTTTTGTACTTGGTTTTTGGCCAAAACTTTTAGAAGAACAGTGGCAAACTATAACATATGGAGATGAGAGTGACCAAAATGGCAAAGGGACAAGAAACCATGATAACATGAAAGAAATAGGGTTGTTTTGCCTGGAGTGAGAAATCTTCGTAAAAGATGTGATTACTGTCTTCAGATACTTATAGGAGGTTCCAGAGGGAAAAGGAGTTATACTTTTATCTTTGGGTCCAGAAGTCAAGAAGAAAGGACAAAAATTCAAGAGACACAGATTTGTTGGGAAATGTTTCTATGTCAATATTGAATTAATTTATGAATTATTGATTTATTAACTTATTAATTATTGATCAATGTTAAATAAAATGTTAATATAATAATGTTAAATAAAATTAATAATAATAAATTAATATAAAATAATTATAATAATTAAATAAGAAAATGGGACAGGTTGATTCAGGATGTATTGGCTTACTTCTCAATTGAGGTTTTCAAACACAGTCTGGGTAGCCACTTCTCAGAAACATTTGTGCATAGCTTTTTGTTGTTTTGCTACAGGTTTAACTTGATGTGACATACTATCTCACTCTGTGATTTTAGAATTCTGTGTCCTATCCTACTCTCCTGTACCAGTAATCCAGGGCACTAGTTCCTCCCCATCTTGTTCTTTACCCAGCTGTTGGAACATAAGAATCTGACTTCATCTAAAGGGTGGTGAAGCATGTGGATGACTAAATGAGCCCCTCTCTCTAGTTTATAGTAGGTTACAGTTTCTAGTTTCATCACCTAGAGAAACAACTGATTCCAGCTCATGTTTAATTTCCCTTGGACCCAATTTTGAGCCAAACTCCTCCATTTCACTTGCATACTAAGCGGAAGACAGTCTTGGGACAAATGGAAATCAGTCAGGATGCATGTGGTACTCACTTATCTAATGCCAAGACATCATATCTCCACACTTGGCTAAGTCAGAATTCCCTCAGCCAATCAGAGGACCATTATGTGGCTTCTTATTCAACCAAATGAAGTGTGAGGTGCCCATAAACATTTAAAAACAGAGTCTGCTCTGATGAGGGTATGTGCAGCAGAGAGAAAGAAAAGAGCCCAGGAGAGCCAGAGGAAGCATATTTGTTTATACAGTGCGGTATCCAACTTCCCCATCACATGTTTGTTCTCATTACTCAGCTGGGGTGATCACCTTCTCCATCATACACATACCAAAAAGTATCTGGTAGGAGCAGTACCGTGTAGCTAGACATTCTGAAGCTGAAAAGCTGAAGGGGGGGCATAAAATAATGACCCTTCTAGACCTCCTAATCTTCCCCTCCCTTTGGATGATTTGGCCTCATTCTTTCAGGAAAAGAGTTAGGAAACTTGGAGTTGTCACATAAATGTAATCTCATTTGCATCTTGCTGTACTGGGAGAACCCAGAAAGCTTAATTTAGTATCTAATTTAGTCAGGCGATGGTTTTGCTGGCTTTATTTGAGCAATATTGGAGTATTTTGTCCACAGAAACCCATAAAGATGATAAGCAAATTAAATATGGAAATTTAAATCTGAACCATTCCTAAGTGCCATCGATAAAAAAGATAGAAGGTTAGAGACATGGTTTGCACTTGAAGGTGGACCTTGCAAGGAAGGACAGGAAGGCACAGTGATTGTGCATGGAATCTAAGCTACTTTTGGCTGAAAACCCCCTTTTTTCTGTATTAGTTTTACACCAGATTGGCCACGGGATATATCCCAAATAGTTGCTAGCAATTTGAGAATGTAATTCAAATCACTGACCATGGTTCTAGGCTAAAAGACGTGTCGTGCTGTGTTTTTTAGACTCTGTTTTCTTTTTCATGAGAGAGGATCCTGGCATGATGGAAAGAGCACAGGCCTTGAAGCTGGAGAATGAAATCCAACTGCTATTGTGTATTCCAAACTCAATTTGAGAGAAACCCTGTGGAGTTATCAAAAGAGTTATAGTCTTGAGTTAAAATTATGCTGCTGCTACTTACGAGCTCGGGGCCTTGGTCAGGTTACTTTGCTGCATCTCACTTTCCTCTTGTGTAAAGTTAAAAATGAAAAAATACTTGCCCCTCAGAACTTGAGGATGTTGTGTAACATGGGTGAGACATTTGACCTTCATCAGACCTTTATTTCTTCTCTTTTTTGGGGTCTCTTTTAAATCTCAAAGTCAAGGTTCAATTTAGATGAAGTTCCCTATATATCTTGAATTGACCATTTGGTTCTGAGAACCAAATGAGACTAGAAGAGCAAAGACCTAGAACTCTCAGTGAACTTAGAAGTATTATCTGCTCCAAACCCATGTTACAGAGATTTAAACTTAAACAACAGAAACGACTTCAGATGATGGATGTCATATTTGAAACTATAAGGAATCCTAGATGTCTGTTTTACATGATAATTTTAACAAGGAGGAAACTCAAGATGCTTAATATTAACTCATAATGTAAAGTGCTCTATAACCTAATTTTGTGCCATTAGTTTACTTTTTAGAGTTTCAGTCTTCTTTATGGAATTGTCCCAGTAATGTGTAGATGCAGTTAAAAGGGACTGTATTGACTCTTTCTGGTAATGAAAGACTAGCCAATGTGACAATTGAAGGAAATTCTATCCCCATTTGGAGTGCTGGAAAGGATGGTTAGTGGGATAGTTAAGTGGAGACAATAAACATTAAATAGAAAGGGGTCTTGGTTGAAACAGGTTGAACTTTGATTCCTGAGGTCCCTTTCAACACTAAGCACCTATGCTTTTGTAATTATGGTGGCAAAAATATTAGGAGGAAAGGAACCCAAGATTTTGTAAGATGAATAAGTTTAACATTCTGACCTTCATCTAAACTGAACTGCATATATGGGATTCAAAAAGGAGAGGAAAAAAGGTAGAAATAAAAGTTTAATGAAGGTCAAGTGCTTCATCCATTTCATAGGGACAAAATGTTCTCATGTTATGATGAATTATTGTAGGAGGAAAGGAACCCAAGATTTTGTAAGATGAATAAGTTTAACATTCTGACCTTCATCTAAACTGAACTGCATATTTGGGATTCAAAAAGGAGAGGAAAAAAAGGTAGAAATAAAAGTCTGATGAAGGTCAAGTGCCTCATCCATTTCATAGGGACAAAATGTTCTCATGTTATGATGAATTATTGTTATTCACCTGTTGAAATAGTTCACTAGTCTATAATGTATAATTGTTATTTGGTTATACATGTACATTCATTTAAAAAGCATATTTCCTTATGAATCATATTAGGAGAGAAAAATCAGACAAAAGGGAAAAACCATGAGATTAAAAAAAAAAAGTGAACATAGCATGTGTTGATTTATATTCAGTCTCCATTGTTCTCTCCCTGGATGAGAATGGAGTTTTCTATCCAAAGTTCATTGGGATTGCCTTGGATCACTGAACTTCTAAGAAAAACCAAGTCTTGATCATCACATAATGTTGTTGTTGCTGTATATAATGTTTTCCTGATTCTGCTTTTTTCACTCAGCATCAGTTCATGTAAGTCTTTTCAAGTTTTCAAAAATCAGCTTGTTTGCCCCCTTTTTTTTGTAGAACAACAATATTCTATTACTTTTATTTACTATAAACTATTCTGCCATTTCTCAATTGATGGGCATCTACTAATTTTCCAATTCTTTGCCAACAATGTGAAATTATGTTTAAAATTATTGGACATTTATATCTATATCATATTGCTTTCTGTTTTGAGAAGTAGGGAGGAAAGGGAAGGAGAGAGAAAAATTAGAACTCAAAATGCTTAAAAATGAATCTTGAAAATTATTTTTACGTGTAATTAGAGAAGTAAAATGCCATTCAGAAATTTTTAAAAAGTTAATTAGTCTAGTGTTGTGTTCAGACTAGCTCTCTGGAGGATCTCAGCCTGAGTCCTTGGTCTTAGAAAAGGAGTGATGAGGTAGGACTCACATGGATAGTCAAAACATGGAATCTGTTTATTTCAAATTCTCTCACTCTTATATACCTCAATACCTTTATATAACCAAAGCAAAACTGTGCATGTGCTAACTATATACTGCGTATGGGACCACATAAACTACTTGCTATTGTATGTAGATGCCTCTTTGCCACTTGGTATCACTCTGCTTTAATTACAACACAGGTTGTCATCACCCCCTGACTTCTCAGGAAGGCCAAGAGCTCTTAGGGGAGATGGGGAGCCGAACTAGATACTGTCAGCAGGTTCCCTCTGGGCTGAAGGGTCTTATACCTTACCCAGAGTTCCCCCACTATCTGTGGTCCTTTACAATCTATCACCCAAGAGTTTGATGATTGTTGAGAAAGCAAAAGAAAAATGAGTAGGGGATAGTGTCACCTTCATTATTGACCATGAGATGATAGTTACCCATATATGTGGAATTGACCATTGATAGACCAGAACTAGAAATTGGATTGAGTGCTTCAAGGAAAATATTGTTAGCTTTGTCCTCAGTTACAGATATAATCACTCATAGTTAGCTCCTTCCTTTTTTTTGTTCTCTTCCTTCTTCCCCTTTGCCCTACTTATGGTTTGGGACTTTTGGCCACCAATAGGTATTACTTAGATGTAAGGCTGTATTGAGAGCTAGCCATAGATATAACTTGGCTTTTTCCTTGGTCTATATTTGCATCCAGTTCTCTGTCAAATCCAGTCACATCCAATTGTCCATGGCTGTAAGTTATGCTCCTTGTTTCTGTTTCCCTTAAGTACATGACTAGAGAATGGATAAAGAACACTGCATTTTGAGTCAGATGGGGCTTGAATCTCTCTCTTGCTACTACTATTTTTAACTTTAGGCAAGCCTCTTACCTAACCTCTTGTTAATTCTGTTTCCTCACATGTAGACTGAAGGAATAGACTCACACATTGTCTAAGGGCTCTCTCAGGTCTAAGATGCAAGGAGGCAAAGCATCATGGCAATCATCTTGCCTCTATGCAATCTTACTCAGTAGTGACTGCCTAATGGGGCCTCTTGGATTCAGGATTTCCTAAGTGAACCACTTGCTCTTCCTTTCTCTTTTATCCCCTGAAGTTCTTCTCTGTCTCTACCAAAGTTCCAATTAGACACAATGAGCCCTGAAACTTTTGTGTTCTGCATTGAGGGTGCTCAGGCAAATGGAGAAGGATTACATCCCCCCAAGCCCTAGTGTGATGTGAAAAATTGCTTCCAGGGACTTCTCTGACACTGGTTCCTTCCTTTGGGATGGCAAATGTGTGGAACAGATTGTAGGAGAACAAGAGAGAATTAAAAGAAGAGGAAATAAAAGTCACGCCTTGATGAGCTTACAGGAAAGTAGAAAATTGTGAAAATGTTTGGCAAAAGCAATTGGTGGAGGTGTGATTAATAGCATTCATGTGTACTGGACTTATCTGTGCCTGGTTTCAACACTAGTACAGATACCTCTTTTCTTCCTAATCAATATTACAGCACATTCATATAACAAGCAGAAAATGATTCTTGGTGTCCCTGAAACAGTGGTTAGTGTATTGTTTGTGCTGCGTTACTCTGAGTCATGCACTTTCCGAATCATTGAACCACATTCTTTTAAAACAACAAAATAAAAGATTTTCCAAGATAGGCAGGATATGGGGGTACATTTAGTTTAAAACAAAGGAATATGTTATCAGCACTCAACAATGAGTCACCTAATTTCTTCTTAATACCCATGGTGACAGGAAGCTCCCTACTTCATGAAATAATCCTTTTTACCATTTGGCTGATAAATATCTATATGCAAGGTATTTTCAATATTATAGACTGCAAAAGCAAAAGTAAATGCATTTTTTAAAAAAAATATTTTTCTCATAGAATGAGAAAATGTTTTTTAGTGTAAAAGGAGATAATTTTACTTGAGATAGTTACTTCCAAAAGTTACTTTAAAAAAAATATTTTACACTAAGTTGCAAAGAATGATCAGATATTAAGTCATAACTTGTGAATGGCAATGTCACATGGTGGATCAAAGAGAGACCAGCTGAGTCTGAGTTCAAATCCTGCTTTTGAACAGTGTTAGTAATTTGTTTACAGACAAGTCACTTAGCTTTATTGTTCTTTAGGAAACTCCCTAAGAATATAAATTATAGATGAGTCACTGATATGTATCAGTAGAATGAATTTGCATACCTAATGACATCACAGGTCCAGATTGATGACATGATTTCCCAGAAATGTGAACTACAGAAAATTTCTAGTAAGCCAAAGATTCAAGATGAATCACACTTAAAGGAATCAGGCCTTGGGCCTGTCCTGAATATGATATTAAATATATATATATATATATATATATATATATATATATATGCAATTTTTACCTTTTAAAATATTTTGAGTTCCAAATTCTTTTAATCCCTTACTTCTCTTTCCCTGTCAATGAGAAGATAAGCAATTTGATATGGGTTATACATAGACAATTATGCGAAACATTACCATATTGGTATCTTGGGAAACTTAATATGGGCAAAAAAAAAATCACATGAAAAATAAAAATAAAAGTCTGCTTCAATCTGCTAAAGTTCTTTCTCTTGAGGTAAATAGCATTTTTTATCCTAAATCCTTCAGAATTGTCTTTGATCATTGCATTGCTGTGAAGAGTGAGCAAAGTTATTCACAGTGGATTATTGTAGACTATTTCTGTTGTTGTGTATTATGTTCTTCTGGTTCTGCCCACTTGACTTTGTATCAGTTTATATAAATCTTTCCATTTTTTTCCTCTGAAAGCATTCTCCTTGTCATTTTTTTTGGGGGGGGAGGAGTATTGTATTTTTTCCCAATTACATGTAAACATAATTCTTATTTTTAAAAAATTTGAATTCCAAATTCTCTCCCTCCTATTCTTTTCCCTGACCATGATAAGTAACTTTATATAGGATATATATAGACATGCAGTGTCATGCAAGACATATTTCCATATTACTCATCTTGTGAAAGAAAACACAGACCAAAAAATAACATAGAAAAAATAAAGTGAAAAATAGTATGCTACAATCTTCATTTAGACTCCACTTAAGAGTCCATAAGACTCCATTTAGACTCTTTCTCTAGAATTCATGTTTATCTTTGCTTATCCTTTCTAAAGCACAGTAGTACTCTATCACAATTATATATCACAACTCATTTAGCCATTTCCCCAAATGATAAACATCTCCTCAATTTCTACTTCTCCAGTACCACAAAAAGAACTGCAATAAACATTTTTGTATATATGACTCCTATTGCTTTTATTTTAATCTCTTTGGGATATAGACTTAGTAGTGGTATTGCTTGGTCAAAGGGTAAACATAATTTTATAGCTTTAGATATCGTTCCACATTGCTAGCCAGAATGGTTGTAACAGTTCACAACCCCACCAACAGTAGTTTAGTGTCCCAGTTTTCTCATATCCCTTCCAACATTTGCCATTTTCCTTTTCTGTCATATTAGCCATTTTGATAGGTGTAAAGGGAGTACCTCAGAGTTGTTTTAATTTGCTCTTCTCTAAACAATAGTGATTTACAGCATTTTATCATTTGGCTTTAGATACTTTTTATTTTTGTTCATCTGAAAACTGCCTGCTCATATCTTTTAACCATTTATCGATTGGGGAATGACTTATGTTCTTATAAATTTGACTTGGTTCTATATATATTTTAGAAATAAGATTTTTATCAGAGAAAACTGCTGTGATTTTTTTTCACAATTATGATTATGGATTGTGTGTTTTCCTCATCCTATTTCCCCTCTGTTAGTGTTAGAAAAGTTTCTCTTCTCAAAATTATTTTGCTTCTACTAGGCTTATATATCCCAAAGAGATCTTAAAGGAGGGAAAGGGACCCACATGTACAAAAAATTTTGTGGCAGCCCTTTTTGTGGTGTTAAGAAATTGGAAACTGAGTGAATGAATGCTCATCAGTTGGAGAATGGCTGAATAAGTTACAGGAATATTATTGTTCTGTAAGAAACAATCAGCAGGATGATTTCAGAGAGATCTGGAGAGATTTACAGGAAATGATACTGAGTGAAATGAGCAGAGCCAGAAGATCATTGTACACAGCAACAAAAAACATTTTATGATGATCAATTCTGATGGAGTGGCTCTTTTCAATAATGAGATGATTCAGGACATTTCCAATGATCTTATGATGAAGAGAGCCATCTGCACCCAGAGAGAGATCTGTGGGAACTGAGAATGGACCACAACATAGCATTTTTGCTCTTTTTGTTGTTGTTTGCTTGCATTTTATTTGCTTTTTCACTTTTTTAAATCTGATTTCTCTTGTGTAACAAGATAATTTTATAAATATGCATGCATATTGGATTTAACACATATTTTTACTATGTTTAACATATATTGGATTATTTGACATCTAGGGGAGGGAGTTGGGGGAAGAGAAGGAAACTGGAACATAAGGTTTTGTAAGGGTCAGTGTTGAAAAATTATCCATGAATATGTTTTAAAAATAAAAAGCTTTAATAAAAAAAATGCTATGCTGAAAAAAGAGTTTTGCTTCTGAATACCATTTCCCTCCATCTGTTTTCCCTCTATCAGGACCCCTTTCTCTTATCCCTCTTTTCTCTTACTTCTCTATAGGGAAGATAGGTTTCTATGCCCAATTGAATGTGTATGCTATTTCCTTTTTGAGTCAATTCTAATGGGAGTGAGATTAAAACATTGCTTGCCATTCCCATCTTCCCTTCCACTGTAAAAGTTTTCTTCCTTCTTTTATGAGATATTTTACCCCATTCTATTTCTCTATTACCCCTTTTCACAATGCACCCCTCTTTCTCACACCTGAATTTTATTTTTTATATATCACCCCCTCATATTCAACTCATATTTATGCCCTCTATTTATGTATACTGCTTCTAACTGCCCTAATAAGGATAAATTCTTAGAAGTTACAAGCATCATTTTCCCATGTAAAAATATAAATAGTTTAACCTTATTGAATACCTTATGATTTCTCTTTCATATTTACCATTTTATGCTTTTATTGAGTCTTCTATTTGAATGTCAAATTTTCTATTCAGCTCTAGGCTTTTCATCAGGAGTGCTTGAAATCCCTCTATTTCATTAAATATCTATTTTCCCCCTGAAGGATCAAACTCAATTTTGCTGAGTTGGTTATTCTTTGTTGAAATCCTAACTTCTTTGCCTTCCAGAATATCATATTACAAGCCTTCTAATCCTTTAATGTAGAAGCTTAAAACATGTATTATCCTGACTGTGTCTCCATGACATCTGAATTGTTTGTTTCTGGCTGCTTGCAGTGTTTTCTCCTTGATTTGGGAGCTCTGGAATTTGGATATATTCCTACGAGATTTCATTTTTGGATCTTTTTCAGTAGGTGATTGGTGGATTCTTTAAATTTCTATTTTTTCTTCTAATCTTAGAATGTTAGGGAAATTTTGCTTTTTTTGGCAATATGATGTCTAGGCTCTTTTTTTAAATCATACTTTTCAGATAGCCCAATAATTCTTAAATTGTCTCATGAATCTGTTTTCTGGGTTCATTGATTTTCTAATTAGAAATGTCACATTTTCTTCAAATTTTCATCATTTTGATTTTGTTTTGTTGTGTGTCTTGATGGAATCATTTGCTTCCACTTACCCAATTCTAATTTTTAAGGGATTTTTCTTCTTCCATGAGATTTTATACTTATTCTACTTTTAAAGTTCTCTTCTTCAATGAATTTTTGCACATAGTTCTTAATTTGATCAGATCTGCTTCTTAAGGAGTTATTATCTTCCATGGATTTTTGTGTTTTTTTTATTATTTGACATATTCTGTTCTTTAAGAAGTTATTTTCTTCAATTTTTTTTGGTGCTTCCTCTATCATTTTGTTACTTTTTTCATGACTTTTTGCAGCATTCTAATTTATTTCCCCAACTTTTCTTCTGCCTCTCTTATTAGATTTTAAAATGTTTTGCTCTTCCTGGAATTCTTTTGGGGTGTGAGATCAAATCACAATTATCTTTAATTATTTTGATGTAGCTGTTTTGGGCATTATTTTCTTCTTCTGGATTTGAGTTTTGATCTTCCTTCTCATGGTAGTAATTTTCTATGGTCAAATTATTTGTTGTTTGATCATTTTTTCCAGCATATTTCTTGACTTTTAGCTTAATGTTAGACTTTGCTCCTGGGATGGAGGAAGCACTGTGCCAAGCTTTTAGTTGTTTTGTGCTGGTTTTCTGAGTAATTCTGGAAGTCTATAAATTTTTAGTTCCTTCAGGTGATATGATTTAAAGAGAAGTGTGGTCATTGCTCTCCTGGCCTGTGCTGTGGTCTGAGTGACCTTGTAACTATAACAAAGGTACTTGCTCCCCTGTGATGACATGTTCTGATATCTTAGTGTTCTTTCTTGCCCTGGGAGTGTGACCCCTGGAACCGCAAATAGGCAATGTAATAGAGTCCTGTTCCCAGTGGCAGCAAAGGTTTCCCTTTAATCTGCAGCAAAGGTTTAATCTCCTTGTGACAAATCGCCTGTCCCACTTATTATCTGTGAGTTGAGAACTTCTGAAACTACCTTTTGCCAATTCAGTCACTACTAAGATTGGCTGATGGCTTTTGGGGTATGGTCTGTACTGGACTGTTCTCCACTCTCATCCCACTAGATAGAACCACTAAATTGTTTTGGGATGGGAAATTGACTTGTGCTATCCTTTTATTGGTTTTGTTGCTGCAGAATTTGTTTTGAAGTGTTATTTTTAAGTTGCTTGGATGGCAGTTTGAAAGAGATCACTTGAACCACTGCCTTTACTCTGTGGTCTTGGTTCTACATGGTATTAAAGCAAAATGGGTCCCAAATAAGCATAATTTGTGATTCAGCATCACACCTAATCTCTGGGATTCCCTGAGTTGGATTTAGGAGTATGGAGAGAGTAAAGGACTTCAGTAGATAAGGCTACCGTATGGATGGTTCTCATGGGACTCAGAGTCAGAGGTGAGTTCCATGGATAACTTGAAGGATCTAGAGTTAGCACTGTGGAGAATTTTGAGAAAAGCAATATCTTATTGTAATATCAAAGATGTCACTAAGATGCTAGATGTCCTCTGACAAGGAATTAAAGGGAATGAATCCTTTTCATACAATGGTAGTACAATTCTACATGGCCTGCTGTGCTCCTTTATCAAGGCTGGACTTGTTTACCTAATTTTGGTCACTGATGATCAATAACTATCTCAGAGCTGGGATAAACCTTATAGGTATTCTAGAAAATGCCCACATCCTCATCTTACAAAAGAAGAAGCTGTTCTAGGGTATCTAAGTGTCTCATTCAAGGATACATAGATAGTAAGTAGCAGGACCATAATTTGAACCCATATCCTCTGTCTCAATACTGTTCCTGTTGCTAGTACCTTCCTCCCTTAGAAGCTATTTTCTTCTACCAAGAATCATTTGCCATCCTTGCTAGGAATTTTATTTTTTTCATGTTCTTGAGGTGGAGTCTTTGGATTTCTCTGCCATTGCAGTGGGGATTCTTACACAGCAGCTTTCTCAGGCTCTCTCACACTGTTCATTTCTTTTATACTTTCAATCTGTTTTCTTCCCAACAATCTGATGAGCTAATTTGTATAGTGGTATTATTTCTATTTTTTTGAGAAAGATTTAAGCCTCAGATGAATTATATTCCTTTCCCCAAGTCATACCAATAGTAAGTTGCAGAGTTGCAGGTCTTTTACCTTCATGTTTAGCATAAAGTCCACCATGCAGCGGTGCTCACCTGAGATTCCTCTTACATATTCAACACAAAGGTTTTAGATGCCCTTCCTGTGTTATAGTCACAGCAATATGTCTTTTTTTGGGGGGTCGTGAGTGCCATCTTGTACTATGAACTTTGAGAGACTCTTCTGCCCATGTTGGTTGAGTGAAGCATGGAAAAGTCAGTGCTCATACATAGTGAGCCTAGGAATCATTATTTTCTTTTGAAATCCATTTTGTTCCTAACCTTTTATAATTACATTGCAAGTGTTTGGAAAACTGTCAACAGACCAAACAATTATCTCTGGCTTCTCTAAGGATGATAACTTGAGGATTATCAATGGCTGGTACTTTGAGCAATTTATCTGGCTGAAATACATAAAAGAACAAATGTTGTGGGTAATGTAATGCAAACTCTGCTAATAGAGAAAAGATAGAAAGAGCAAAGGATTACTTGAGTTTCCAGCAGGACAGCCTCATAAAATGGGGGCTGTCCAGAGGGAGAAGTGAGTCAGAATTTGATTTTCCTTTTGCAAAAGTCTTATTAGTCACAATTATAGAATAATGAAGCTTAGATTCCTGCAGAAGATGAGTAATTATCATTTATAAAGAATCACAAATATATACAAACTCTTCAATTAGTATCAGGTTCTTTTGCTTTTGTTTATGTGTGATAATAAGTAAGTGCTTAATGATGTGATCTGATGAAATGTTAGCAGTGGGCTGTGTGTGTGTGTGTGTGTGTGTGTGTGTGTGTGTATTGTTGTCTTTCTATTTCCTTAATTCACTTGCATTGCGCCTGTTTGACCCAAAACAATTTGGTTGAGTCCATTTTCATAAGGGCAGGTGGCTATGGAACATCAAGTTAGCTATTATTCTAGAGTGGCCATGAAGCTTGTGTGCTCTGACCTCAGTCCTGATCTTTTGAATTCTTCAAAATATGATACCTGTAAGAATTTCATTCAGAAATTAAAAGTAGGATTCTGTCTTTCACCTTGGCACAAAAGTAATAAAGGCAAAGAGTTTGAATGGAAATTTACTGTGTATTAATTAGAATAAGGAATAGGATTGAGACTTTTAAAACAGTGGCAATAATGTTCATAATAACTTGTAGATTTTATAGATATTAATGCTTCTTATAGGTGAGATGTCAGTTCTTTAGGTGTTTTATACTTTATCATACAATCCTTGTAATCCTTTTGGACACATAGCTTTTTGCAATATTGAAATCATTTTCACACACACTTTTTGTTTCATCTCCAATAGCCCTATGAAAGATGGGGGAGTAGAGTGGGATTTGCTTTCTCCATTTTAGAGATAATGAAACTGAGACTTAAAGAGGCTAAACTTGTTAGCCTTGAAAAAAAAAGTGATGGATGCAGGATTCAATTTCAAGTGTTTTCATTCCAGGGGTTTTAGAATTCACATATATGCAAAAAGAGAATCAATCACAAAGTCACCTAGGTGATTAATTGATGAAATTCATGTTAAACTAAGTTGAAGGACAGCCCTATTTGCAAGCAAGATAATGGACAAAATGACTTCCCAGAGCATCTTTCAATCTCTGGATTCCTTGAGTATATGTAGGAAAGAGAAAAATAAATTTTATGTTAAAATGCATTTAAATAATTTTGCAAGTTCATTTGTAGGGACATTATATGTAGCATATCATTTCTTTGAATAGCCTAACATTTCTCTACCAGGGACCATTAAAAGGCAATCAGAAGCTATGAGTTCTTATATCAAGGAGATATCAAATGGTTTTCATCAAAACATCTCTATTGAACAGTTTGGTGACTCCCATGCTTTTAAACCTTTGGACAATGATTCTGTTTTTTTAAAAATTCTAAAATTACAATGTATTCATTAAGACATATTCGTTAAATTCATTAAATGGTGGTTGTTTCATGGAAACTTTGTCGAAGGCAAGTAGATATGAACAATGGTTCACTCAAATGATGTCAAAATGAGAGAACGTTTGATTCCTTTGTCCTTGAGATACTATTACCCAAACAGTAGTATGCTAAAAATTATTCTGAATTTTATACTCATGATATATCATAATGAATATAATCATAGGAAGGATTTACCCTCTACCTCTATTTGGCCTCTACATGGGGAACATGAGGTAATTTAGGGGTATAGTCTTGGAGTGAGGCATGAAAGAAAAAATGTTTAGAAAGTATTACAAAAATGAATGTTGAAAACTATCTATACCTACATTTGGAAAAATAAAATACTGTTGAGAAAAAAAAAGTGTTTAGATTAAATATGTGTCTGTGGCACACCTAAAGGGTTACCTGGGTGAATAAATAATTATGTAATTTTACTCTGGTCGGCTCCAACTAACTTCAAGGAGATTTCTTTTTTTTTTAATGCTAAATTTTTTAAACATAAGTCTTTCTTTTCTTTTTTTTTAATAACTTTTTATTGACAGTTCAAGGAGATTTCTAACTCTGATTGTGTTTATTGCTATTCCTCCCTTGAAGAGGCAGAGTTTATAAATTAATTGAAGAAACCATATACAAATATATGGCAATCTCAGCATCTTAGTCAGATATATCATCAAATATGATAAGTGACATATGAAAGTTACAGCAGTGATTGTACTTAAGGTTAGAGGAAGGGGAAGGGGAAGGAGCAGGTATGATGGGACAAGGATCATGATAGTGGGTCTTTGAATAATAGTAAGGTAGGATACAGCTAAGAAGATGGAGGAAGAGGCAGATGTTGATAATGGCACGAACCAAAGCTCAATTTTATGAAAAGTCATGTTTAGGAGATCATGAATTGACCATCTGTAAATTCTTTATAGTATAGAAAGTCAGGAATGATAAGGCTACAATGAATACCCAGAACATAAGCAAAACTAATTTTCTCCAGCAATTTCTGTCCCTCTCTCCCACCATTTAATCTGTTTCAGAGCATGTGCAAAACTAACTGCTTTGAGTTCATCCTGCTGTCCTTTCTACCATTCACTTCTGAGCCAATGTGGTGCTTTCATAAAACACCTATCTTTTCCATAGAAAATTTAGTCTTCCCCAGATGAAGAAACAAAGGCCCAGAGAAGCTAAATGTTTCATTCAGAAACATGTAAGATTAGTTATTTCCCTATGGAAAGACATTCAGAGAAAATTTTATTAGCTCTTAATTATTTAAATGGAGCTTTCTTTCTCTTTTTTCCCTTTCCTATTCTCTCACTTTTCCTTTGGACTCTGATAGCTTAATAGATCTCTGAGCATCTCATTTGACTATTGTATCTACTGGTGCAGAATATACTGTCTTGTCACCAACTCATCCTATGGGATTCTTGTTCCATGTTTTTAAATAGATTCTCTTTAGAGGATCCAACCAATGTGCTGGAGACATTCTGGAATTCTTTTAATATTTTGCTGCTGAAGAGCAATAATATCCACTGTTATTACAAGACTGATTTGTCTCCCTTTATGATCATTCATAACTCTGGAAATATATATCATTTTTTAATAATTTTATCTTTGGCAATATGCCACAAAATACTTTTTGCATTTGTACTTATGTCTCTCCACTGGAGAGATAGCTTTCCCTTGGGTCATCCAGAGGGTTGAGTCTTCTGAGATCATGGTTCTTCATGATTTGTAACTAGATAGTCTCAATGAGAGAAGTGATTTATTTTGAACAGATCCCATCACTATAGAGAACTCTTGGCAAGAGAATTTCTTCTGATGCTGCAGATCAGGACCTAATCTGAAGTGTAGGGACACTGAGAAGTTAAATGAGGATCACATAGGTAGTATGTATTAATCAAGGTTTTTCTCAATCTGGGATTGATTTCCTCTTTATCACACTGCATTGGATCTCCTTCTGGACAATGTCAGTATTAAATAATGATCTTTGATTCATGGAGCATTTGTGGATGATTGAAGGAAAAGTACCATTTCCTAACTCGACCTAAAACTCTCCCACTAATCAATTCTGGGTCCAATTCATTGTTCACTGACACCTTAGTAGAATAGAAAGAGCTCTGGCCTTGAATTCAGAGCACTTGGGTTCCAATCTCCTCATTGGCATTTTCCAACTTGATGAACATGAGTGAATCACTTCACTTCCATCAATCTTAGCTTTTCATTTGTAAAACGAGGCTGTTAGACAAGCAGTTTCTGATCTCCCTTCAAGGTCTTCATCTATTATGCTTTGATTCAGCATCTCTTTATCTGACTAAAATCACTATAGAGTGATGGAATAATTCAGTAAGTTGTGCATATTGCACACCATAGTCTGATCTTCAGGCATTTTTTATTCACTTTATTTTTCCTCTATGGATCAGTAGGCCAATCTTTTTGGGCTACACTCTGTCCCACTGAGGAAACCCTATTGTATTTTGGGGCTTGATGCAATTATTATTTTTGACTCTGTACAACACATCTCTCATGATGGGGAAAACCTTTGACTAGAAAATGTTTCCCAGCTTTATTTATGCCTTACTTCACAATAATGAAAAGATCACTGAACAAAGTTGTGCCTGTGGTCGCCTCTAGCAAGGACTATTGGATGCTTATTCCCTATGCATGGAAGGAATCAAACTGAAGGTGGTTCTGTCAGAATTGGTTCTAGGATGAATCAAATGCTTATCTCTACCAGAGCAATGATCTGCCTTCTCTTTTTTTCAAGTTTTCATCAAAACACACTTGATACAAATAGTGGCAGACCATTCTGCCAAAGTTTATGTAGAATTCAGGAAATAGTTGTATTAGGCTTAATTATTCATGTTTACTTACTAACTTTGTTAGCAATATTGATAGCCCTTATCTTTTCCCATGTTTGAGAATTTTTTCCCACTTGAAATATATCTAAAATTTTGAGATAAAAAATATTCTCCACTTGAGATTTCACAGTGCTTTAAAATGTGCATCAATTTCCTTTCTATACATTTTGTGGCAGTCTAATTTAGCATTTCAATCAGTTTTGGATAATATTATTTAGAAGTATCACATTCATCACTGTTATTGTTGTTATTATGGTTAGACCAAACCTATTGCTTAGTTCATGTAAGGAATTAATGTAGGTGAGAAAACTTTATATGTAATTGTTATGGCCAAAGATCGGTGGGTCATATCTCTGGGGTACAAGGAAGGAGAGAAACTTTATGATGATGAGGATTATCATGAGTCATGGCAGTGAGAGCTGAGTGGTTGAGTACATTCCTCTGTCAGCCAAGTAAGCTCTGATCCCAAGACATTTAGCACCAGAAAAGCCCCAGGTTCAATCTAGGCTCTTCCCTTACTAGTTATGAAACACTTGACAAGTCTTTGTGAGTTTCAACTTCAACTTCCTTATCTATTAAAATAGGGATGGAAAACCCTGTAGTAATCATTCTGAAGAAACAGGAAATGAAATAATCTGTAATGCATAATATATATATATATAGCCATTTTTTCTCCTAAGTTTCTATATATACAGAGAAATGCAGAGAAACACATAGATGAAGACCCAGAGAAAAAGAGAGACAATCGGATGACAGAAAAACCTATGTAAAGCCTGGCTTAGATTATAATGGTTGTGTTTTCCTGTGTAATTCATTTCCCATTCTAGAAATAAAGTTTTCTTATGATGAAATCTACAAAATTTCTAATAGCAATCTCCCAGGCTTATTTTGAGGAAAGTATTAAATAAATTTCTAAGCACTACAGAACTGTGGACTATTGCTATTAATAGTCCTTTGTGTTCTACACTGAGGTAAGTAGGTGGGCAAGGAATGACCTGGGTTCAAATTTGGCCTTAGATACTTGTCAGTTGGAAAGGTCATTTAACTTCAACTCTAATTTTCTAATCTGTAAAATGGGGTTGTTAATTATATCTACCTCCCAGGGTAATTGTGAAGATAAAATGAGATATTTCTAAATTATTTTGCAAATCTTACAGTGTCATTATTATTAATACATTGGGTTTTTTAAATAAATACGTATGATGGGCAATTGTTACCCAAATTAGCCTCGTTAACTTTGTTCTTATTTGTAAAATCCTTGGAGTCCCTCCTAGTTCTAATGATCTAATGGCTTTGAATGGGAATTGTTCTCAGTTCATACAAAGTAAATAGCTGATGAGTCAAACATAATTGATTTTCAAAAAATGTGCATGAGAGATCTGATCAGCTCCCTGAAGGTGACAGGGACAGACCTTATTGCTTTTGGCATTCATAAATGACGTGGTTGGTTGTGACAAAGAGTGTCTGACATTTATAAGCTCTGAGAGGTATTCCTTTTATGTCAGGATATGGAGAACAATTATATGATTTAAAACAGAACACTCAACAAAAGTCAGTTATTCAAGATCTTAGTCACTTTAATTACGTGGCAGAAGCAATTAAAATAGAAAAGAAAACAAAGCTCATTCCTTGACCTCTTTAACTTGCTCACCTGTGACCTCTTTGGAAAGCTGCAGCAAGGCTAGGGCCAGTCCCTTCAGGATATTTTTGATTTGCTGTTAAGACTGGTCCTGCTTCAATGAATAAATGTTCCCTCACTATGCTGTGCCTAAGTAAATGGATAAAAAAGTCCAATTAGCAATGAGTCTCTATACAAATTGAGTTTAACTCAGCCTAGCTCAGTCCCCATGTCTGAGGCTCTCTGCTCACTCCCTCTAGCTTTCCTATGGTTTCTTGACAAAGAAACATATTCCCATGTCCAAACTTCCTGTTATAGTGAGAACTCTTTAAGGCAATTTTCCAACTAATGATAATCTCTAGCAAAGAGACCTGGAGTTTATCAAGGATTTTCATTTCCCAAGTGATTATACTCCTGGATTTCATCAGAATCTCATTTTCCTGCAAAATCTCAGCAACTCTGAAACTCAACTCCTCCTTACTTCTGGCCCTCTCTTCCTCTGATTGGAGAGGGTGGAGGGTGGACATTGGAGAGCTTCTTTCACATCCTTCATTTAAAGAGGACTTTCAGGGCAGGTATACCTTCATTTCCCACCTGGCTACACTCTTCTGGCCTTCATCATCATGACCCTTCTGCTGCGTCCAATTACACTTTCCAGCTTCTTTTATGTGTTGTCTTTCTCCATTAAAATTGAAAGGAAATTACCTTTTTGGGTATCTATAGCACTTAGTATAGCGCCTGGCCCATAGAACTGTTAATAAATATTTAAAAATTGATTGCCTTTCACAGAAACTTAGAGTCAGAGGAACTTGGCCATCATCTCCTCAGCTCCAACCCAAACCATGAATACCAACATTAGCATTTGAGTGGCAAGGGATTGTAGTGATTATACCCTTATCCATGCCGAAAAGGAATCTCTTCTGATAAGTAGATGTCTTGAATTGATTTCTCATGGACATCTTAAAATCACTGTGTCCAGAATTGAATCTATTTTCTTTCCATCTAAACCCTCTTTGTAACTTCCCCCCTCATTGGGAAGGCCATCACCATTCCCCCATTTACCAGGTTCACAGTCGAGGTGTTATATGCAACTTCTTACTTGCATGCATTCCCTGTATCCAATTGGTTAACAAATTCTCCCAATTTTATTTTCATAACATCTTTATTTAAAAAAAATATGGAATAAAACAAGCAATTCCATAATACAGTACAACAAAAAGGACAGCACATGAAACTGCAAATCTATTAAGTACAACATGCTATTCATTTTAAATATATAATAAAGTTATCATATAAATTTCCTTTTCCCTCTTTTTTCTTCCTTTCTCTCTCCTCTAGAGAAGGCTAACATTAAACACAAATTGATCTATGTATGTATGTGTATGTATTTATGTATGTATATATATACATATACACACATGCATATATATTAGTGTATATATATAATTATTCTATACATTCTTATATTTAGCAATTCTTTCTCTGGATATGGATAGTATCTTTCTTCATATGCTCTTTATTGTTAGTTTGAATATAATAGTGAATATGATTTATTTACCCTAAGTCTTTCTTAAAACAATATTGCTTTTGTTGTATATGAGATGTTCTTTTTATTGTGCTCACTTATTCTTTGTTATTTTGTGTAGGTCTTTTCCATGTTTTTCTAAAATCATTTCTTCTAGTTAATGGTCTTCCATCCAAGCATATACCATCACTTATTTAACCATTCCCCAATTGATGGTTACCTTGCAATTTCCACTTCTTTGCCACTACAAAGAGAGCTGCTATAAACATTTTAGAACATATGAATTCTTCTTTTGTCCTCTAATCTTCTTTGGAACTAAACCTAGTAATGATATTGCTGGGCCAAGGGTAAATAGGCAGTTTCAAAGCTCTTTTGGTATAACTTCAGATTGCTCTCCAAAATGAATGGGCCAGTTCACAATTCCATCAACAATGAATTAGTTTCCCAATTTTTCTTCATCACATATAATACTTATTGCTTTTCCCTTCAATCTTTTTGCCAATTTGATGTATAAAATGATATCTCAAGGTTGTCCTAATTTGTATTTCTCTAATCAATAATGACAATGTATTTTTATTTGATCATAAATTGTTTTGATTTGTCCCCTTGAAAACTGCCTAAATAACACCTTTTTCATGCTTCATATTTGCTCTTTTCCTTCTTTGACACTGCCACCCAGTACCGGAAATCATCAATGTACTCTGATGTAAATTTATCTTGTTGTATATAATTGTTTGAATGTTACCTCCCCCATTAGACTGTCAGTGAGCACCCTGAGAGCAGGGACCATCTTCTGTATTTCTTTGTATTTCCAACAATTAGTACAACTGCCAACACAACAAATATTTGATGTTTTGAATTAAAATTGGCTTTTCTTGGTTATCCATACTTTGAAAATTTCCAAGGAAAGAGACTCTTATCATTTCTTGAAACATTAATAAGGTATTTTCCCCACCCTCTGTATCAAGCCTAATTGACTTCTTTGCAAGTTTCTCTTATTACCCCTTATTCTGCCCTCTGAGATCCAACACAAGTTCCCTCCCATCTCCAAATGACAGCCTTTCAATTTTGTTTTAAAATTTAGCTAGTATTCTATTTTTCCCATTACATGTAAAACCAGTTTTTAACATTTTTTTCAAAACTTTGAGTTCCAGATGTTCTCTTTTTATTGAGAAGGCAAGTAATTCAATTATGTTATACATGTGTAATCATGCAAAACATTTCCATAATAGTTATGTCATACAAAAGAACAAAAATCCTCAAGAAACATAAAATAAAAAAGATGACTTTGATCTATAATCAGACACCATTATTTCTTTCTGAGTCTGAATAGCGTTTTTCATCTTAAAATCTTCAGCGTCATCTTGGATGATTGTATTACATCATTCACAGATGATCATCTTACAATATTGCTGTTACTTTGTACATAGTGCATTTCACTTTGCATCAGCTCATGTAAGTCTTTCCAGGTTTTTCTGAGAGCATCCTGCCCATCATTTCTTATATCCTATGTATATACATCTATGTTGTTGACTATCCAGTCCTTACTTGTTGTGCCTTCTAGAACCAAGCCCTTCTTTTGTGGATAGCCCTTCAAATACCTGAAGACGATGATCATTTTCTGTCCTTCCACCCTCCAGACCAGACATTCTCAGTTCTTTGACTCAATGTTTATATTGTATGAACTTAAGGCTTTTTTTCTTCTATTCACGCTCTTTTAGACACTCTCCAGTTGATTAATGTTCTCCTAAAATGTAAAGGTCAGAATGGAACTAAGGCCTCCGTGGAATTTGACCAGCCCAAGTGACAGGAGCACCATCATCTCCAAGGGCTAGGACTCTCAGCCCCTTTTGAGGTAGCCTGGGTCTGCCAAAGTGCACTATTGGAGTTCATTAAAATCTCAGACAATCCCCCTCTAAATGTCTCTTTTCAGGTAGACTACTTTTCAGTCTTCTCTCCCTTAGCATATACTTAGTAAAGTCATTATTTGTCTGTCTTTCCCTCCAACATCACTAGACACACAGGTCTCCAAAAACCTTGTTCTGTTTCAGACCCCATTGGGCCTTTATCTCCCTTTGACCATTGCCCTATGCTGCCTCATACTAATATCTACTTTTGTTGAATCCTACCGCCCTTCCAGATTGGGAGTCCCCAAAGACAGGACCTGGATCTTCTCTTCATGTTTACTCATGGCTGGATGGAGAGCTAGGCTGACTCTCTCTCTCTCTCTCTCCCCTCTGTCTTTTTCTCTCTGGGTGTATGGGGATGTGCACTGTAAATCAGGAGATTCAGAGATACTTCATAAATTGCTGATTTCATGGATTTATCTTACAAGTGATTTCCCCAGAGTATTGTCTGTGAGAGAGTGGTCAGAGGAGAGATTTTCAGTGCTCACCATCTTTAAGAAGTAGCATTGACAGTCTTACAGGCCCAAAACCTCACCCTTTCAATAACACTTCCAATTAAATTGAATTTGTCTTCCTGACAAAGAAACTAAATGTTTTTAAAGTGGAAATTGGAATTCCCTTTAGATACTTGAGAACTGTTCAATAAAAATGATCAGGTAGAAAGATTGGCGAAAACCTTAAGTTTGTAGCTTCTGACTCAGGGTATAACTTATCAGGGTGTTATTCTAAAACATTGAAATGGGAGGGTTCTGACCAATGACTTTATCTTTTCAAGTAACAGCCTCATTTAAAACACCTTGGGCTTTGAAGTTATTTGGTGCCTTTAGTCCTGGAGATTCTAGATAAAAAGGAAACTTAGTACAGAAAAATCAAAATGAAGAGTCTCTTTTCCTCTTCTCCACCATACCAGTCTCTATTCCACTTCCCTTAATGTGTCTCATTTCCTTTCTTTTTTTCTTTTGAGGTAGTCTATAGGTCTCTCTTTTCTTTCTTTCTTTCTTTTTCTTTCTTTTCTTTTCTTTCTTTCTTTCTTTCTTTCTTTCTTTCTTTCTTTCTTTCTTTCTTTCTTTCTTTCTTTCTTTCTTTGTATTTTCTCTCTTTCTCTCTCTCTCTCTCTCTCCCTCTGTCTGTCTCTCTTTCCTTACTTTCCTTTCTGCTTCCCCCTGCCTTTTCCCCTTTCACTGTCTCTGACTATCTTCTCTCTCCTTTGCTCCCTCTCTCCTACCCTCCCTCCCTTACTCTTTTCTCCCCTTTTCCCTCTCCTCCTCTCTTTTCCTTTTTGACTCTTTTCTTTTTATTCTACCTCCCTTTGGCACTGGTCCCTTGGCCATCTCTATGATCCCCTGTGGCTCTGTCTTCTGCTTGTCTCTCTCTGTTCCACAGAATCTGTCTGTCCCCCCACTCCACCCCATCCTGGCTTTCCTAAGCAAGGTTTCTTTGGAGAGACTCCTGTATTCCAGAGCTGTCATTGCTCTCTGGAGCCATAATAAACCCATTTATTTAAATGAATGTCCTCAGTATTTGGGTCTTGTTTATGTCTGTTTTAAAGTCTGTACTGCGGAGTAAATGGAAGCCCATGAGTGAAATGGAAATGCTTTTTATGTGGCTTTGAGGAGGAAAATACTCTCACCTTGTTAGACACAAACTCCCTAAGAGCCGGGAACTTATTTTCCATATTTTTTCAATTGCCTTTTCTTAGTGGGAAAATAAACATTTTTCTCTGATCCAGGGGCAGTTATTGCAAGTCATCAGTGAGTCATTAAAGAGCCCATTTGAAAAGTAGAAAAAGCCAATGGAAAAATTCAGAATTGGTGCTGACCCGGGACCCACATCTAGGAGAGCCCACAAGATGAGAAATGTAGGGAATCTATGAGTATAGTAAGTCAGTTTGGGCCTATGTGGGAATGTCTCCATGTGTCCCTGGTAAATGGGTGTCTTCGTTTGAAAACCTCCTGAGAAGGGGAGTCAGTCCCTCCTTATTCTATGGTGAAGATGTTTTTCATCAGATTAAGCTCTGCTTTGCTTTTGTGGCTCTGATCTCATGGTCCCTGAGGGGGCCTTTTGGACTATGGAGAACAAAGTTAATACTGGATAGTGCTCCCTGCACCCTTCTCAGATTAACTAAGATGACAGGGAAAAGATAATGATATATATTTAAATAGCTGTGTGAAAATTGAGATATTATAATATTGTTGGCAGAGTTGTGAAATGATCCAAAAATTCTGGAGAGCAATCTGGAACTATGCCCAAAGGGATATCAAACTGTGCATACACTTTGATCCAACAGCCTCATTCCTGGGTCTGTATCCCAAAGAGATAATAAAAAAGGGAAAAGGATGTATACATGAAAAAATGTTTGTGGCAGCCCTTTTTATATTGACAAGGAACTGGAAACTGAGTGGATGCCCATAAGCTGGGGAATGGCTGAATAAGTTATGATGTATGAATTTTAGGGAATATTATTGATCTATAAGAAATGACCAGCAGGATGATTTCAGAAAAGCCTAGACACTTACATGAACTGAGGCTGAGTGAAGTGAGCAGAACCAAGAGAACATTGCACATAGTAAAAACAAGATTATGTGATGCTCAATGATGATTGACTTGGCTCGTCTCAACAATGCATTGATTTAAGGGAATTGCAATAGACTTGCAATGAAAAGTGTCATCTGCAACCAGAGGGAGACCTATAGAGACTGAATATAGATCAAAATATAGTTTTTTCAACTTTTTGTTGTTGTTTTCTTTCTCATGGATTTCACCTTTTTGATATGATTTTTTTTTTGCAAAGCATGATGAATATGGAAATATGTTTAGAAGAACTGCCCATGTTGAACCCATGCTGAATTGCTTGCTTCTTGGGGAGGGAAGAGGGGTGAGGAAGAAAGATAAAAATTGGGACAAAAGATTTTGCAAAAGTGAATGTTGAAAAGTATCTTTGCATGAATTTGGAAAAATAAAATACTATTTAAAAAAGAAAAAAATACTGAATGACACTATGATTATAGGCAAGTTACATACAATCTCTTTGAGCCACAGTTTGTAGATCAGGCAAATGTCTTTTTGCTGTTGAATTCATAGATTTAATGGAATGAAAGCACTTTATAAACATTTGATAAATAAATCAATTAGCTATTGATTGATAGCCCTTTAAGGTAATCTGATTTTCATATCCCCCTTGAATCTTCTCTTCTTGATACTTGATATCTCAATTTTTTCAATGAATTCCAACTTTTTTTTGACAACTTTGGATCTGAAAGTGCAAGTGACTTATCATGCAGCTAGGAAGTATTAGAACTGAAATTTTAACTTAGATCTTTTAACTCCAAAGTTGGTTTTCTTTTCAGAATACATGTAGCCTTACTGGTTTTGTTTCCATGACTTCTGGGTTGTAGACACTCAAGTCTATAGCAATGCATCCAAATGCACCCCATGATGGTGCATAATGAAGCAATTCCCCTTTCTGTGGGAAATCAAAGTCTACAAAGTTTTATTTTCTTTGCAAAGGCCCTATAGAAATAGATAATGCAATTGTTCTTATTCTGCTTTACAATGGAGAAACTGAGGCCTAAGAGGGGAAATTTCTTTTTTATTGTAGTAAGTTTATTAATTTTTAATACACATTACTTTATGAATCATATTGGTAGAGAAAATTGGTAGAGCAAAAGAGAAAAATCATGGGAGAGATTAAAAAAAACAGAAAAAAGAAGTGAACATAGTATGTGTTGATTTACATTCAGTCTCCTTAGTTCTTTTTCTGGATGCAATGGCATTTTCTGGATGCAGATTGCATTTTCTGCCCAAAGTCTATTAGGGTTGTCTATTAGGGTTGCTTTGGATCACAGAACTACTGAGAAGGACCAAATCTTTCATAGCTGATTATCGTATAATCTTGCTTTTATTGTATACAATGTATTCCTGGTTGTGCTTATTTTGCTCAGCATCAGTTCATGTAAATCTTTCCAGGCCATTGTAAATCAGCTTGTTCATCACTTTTGTAGAACAATAATATTCCATTGCCTTCATGTCCCACACAGCCATTCCCCAATTGATTGGTATCCACTTCTTTTCCAATTTTTTGTTACCACAAAAAGAGCAGCTACAAACATTTTTTGCACATGAGGGTCTTTTTCTGTCCTTTATGATTTCCTTGGCATATAGATCCAGAAATAGCACTGTTGAGTCAAAGGATATATGCACAGTTTTATAGTCCTTTGGACACAGTTCCAGATTGCTCTTCAGAATGACTGGATCATTTCACAACTCCACCAACAATGCATTAGTGTTTCAGTTTTTTGACATCCCCTCTAACATTTATCATTGTCTTTTCCTGTCATCTTAGCCAATCTGAGAGCTGTTAGGTGGTACCTCACAGTTGTTTTAATTTGCATTTCTCTAATCAATAGTGATTTAGAAGATTTTTCATATAATTATAAATGGCTTTAATTTTATCACCTGAATATTGTCTGTACAAAACCTTTGACCTCTTATCTATTGGGGAATGATTTGTATTCTTATAAATTTGACACAGTTTTTTATATATTTTAGAAATGAGACCTTGATTAGAAACATTGGCTGTTAAGAGTTTTTTCCCCAGCTTTGCCCTTCCCTTTTAATCTTATTTCTGTTGGTTTTGTTTGTGCAAAAACCTTTTTATTTGATGTAATCAAAGTTGTCCATTTTGCCTTTCGTAATATTCTCTAGTTCTTCTTTGGTGTTAAATGCATCCCTTCTCCAAATATCTGATAGGTAAATTATCCCTTGTGTGTTCTCCTAATTTGTTTATGATATTATCCTTTATGCCCAAATCATGTATCCATTTTGACCTTATTTTGGTATGGGATGTGAGATGTAGGTCTCACACCCCATCGTGTGTGACATATGTCATAGTTTATGACATATTATTTTCTAATTTTCCCAGCAATTTTTGTCAAATAATGAGTTCTTATTCCAGAAGCTGAAGTTTGGAGTTTATCAAATACTAGATTGCTACAGGCCTTGATTATTGTGTCATGTGTATTTAATCTATCCCACTAATCCACCACTCTATTTTTCAGCTAGTATCAAATAGTTTTGATTACTGCTGCTTTATAATATAGTTTTAGGTTTGATACTGCTAACCTACCATTCTTTGTATTTTTTTCCATTAATTCCCTTGATATTCTTGACCTTTTGTTCTTCCAGATGAATTTTGTTATTATTTTTTTTAGGTAGTTTGATTGGTTTGGCATTGAACCAATTTAGACAGAATTGTCATTTTTATTTTATTAGCTCAGCCTACTCATGAACAATTGATATTTTTCCAATTGTTTAAATCTGATCTTATTTGTTTGAGAAGTGTTTTGTAATTGTGTTCATATAATTCTTGGATTTGTCTTGGCAGGTAGACCTCCAAGTCTTTTATTTTGTCTATGGTAAATTTAAATTGAATTTCTCTTTTTATCTCTTGTTGAAGGGCAAGAGTAATATATACTGTATACTGACAAAAATAATGTGTAAAAATGCTGATAATTTGTGTGGATTTAGTTTATATCCTGCAACTTTACAAAAGCTATGAATTGTTTCCAGTAGGTTTTTGGATGCTTTTCTAGGATTCTTTAAATATATCATTATATCATCTGCAAAGAGTGATAGTTTTATTTTCTAGTTGCCATTCTAATTCCTTTAATAACTTTTTTCTTATTGCTAAAGCCAACATTTCTAGTACAATGTTGAATAATAATGGTGATAATGGGAATCCTGTTTCACCCCTGATCTTATTGGGAATGGGTGCAGCTTCTCTGTATTATAAATAATGATTGCTGTAGGTTTTAGATAGATATTGGTTATTATTTTAAGGAAAACTCCCTTTATTCCTATGTTCTCTAATGTTTTTTTAATAGTAATGGGTGCTATATTTGTAAAAAGCTTTTCCTGCATCTATTGAGATTATTGTATGATTTCTGTTTTTTTTTTTTATTGAGATGGTCATTCATGGTAATATATTTTCTTGATACTGAATTAGCCTTGCAATTCCTGGTATAAATCCCACTTGGTCATAGTTTATTATCCTGTTGATAAATTGCTATAATCTCTTTTCTAATATTTTCTTTAAATTTTTTCATCAATATTCATTAGGGAGATTGTTTGTAATTTTTTTCTCTGTTTTGGCTCTTCCTGGTTTAGATATCAATGTCATATTTGTGTCATAGAAGGAATTTGGCAGTACTCCTTCTTTACTTATTTTTCCAAATAATTTACATAGTATTAGAATTAATTATTCTTTAAATTTTATTTAGTTCTGTTGTTTTTTCAAGAGAAATGATTGAAAGTCTCTTATTTCATTAAAGATCCATTGCCTCCCTTGAAAAATGATGCTCAGTCTAGTTGAGTAGCTAATTATTGGTTGTAATCCCAGGTCTTTTGCCTTCTAGAATACAGTATTCCAGATCCTCTGATCCTTTAGTGTAGAAGCTGCCAGATTCTGGATAATCCTGACTGTTGTTCCTTGATATTTGAATTGCTTTTGCCTGCAGATTGCAGTATTTATATCTTGAGATTATAGTTTTGGAGTTTCACAACAATGTTCCTTGGAGTTTTCCTTGTGGGATCTCTTTCCAGAGGTGATTGATGGATTCTTTAAATGAGTATTTCCCCCTCTGTTTCTAAAATATTGGAGTAGTTTTCCTTCATGACCTCTTGTAAAGTGATATCCAGGCTCTTTTTTTATCATGGTCTTCAGGTAGGCTAATAATTTTTAAATTGTCTTTTTTAGATCTATTTTCCAGGTTGGCTGTTTTACTAATGAGGTATTTCACATTTTCTTCTATTTTTTCATTCTTTTAAATTTGTTTGACTGATTCTTGCTGTCTTACAAAGTCTTTAGCTTCTATGTGTCTCGTTCTAGTTTTTAACGTGTGGTTTTCTTCAGTTATCTTTTGTATCTCTTTTTCCATTGGGTTTATTCTAATGTTTAAGGAGTTGGTTTCTTCAGACAATATTTCCTTCCTTTTTCAAACTGTTGACTCTTATGCATAACTCATTTCTTTTGTCATTTTTTCCTCTACTTCTCTCATTTGCCTTTTGAGGTCTTTAATGAGCATTTCCAAGAAGCATCTTTGGGTTTCAGACCAATTTATCTCACTCCTTGAAATTTCTTCTGTGGACATTCTGTCCTCATCTGAACATTTGTTTTGGTCTGCCCTATCATCACAGTAGCTTTCTCTGGTCAAGATTCTTGCATATTTCCTGCTCATTTTCTTTCCTTTTCTTTTGGTGTTTTCACTTTTTTGGTTTTTAAGGTAGAGCTCTGCTCCTGGCAGACAGGTGGTGCTGTTCCAAGCTTCCTGTGCAACTCTTAGCCTTGGCTTTGAGCGCAGGAGCCCCTTGGGTTTGTAGGGGATAGTTTTGCCTGCTCTGTTCAGGAAACAGCCTGGTTCCCCAGAGTTTGCTTTCTGAGCTGAAACTGGAAGATGCTCCACTTATTTGCTCCTCTACTGAGCCAGAACTGAGAGTCTTAGTTGTAGATTTGCTGTGATTAAGACCCTCTCACTGGCTTTTCCATAGTCTATCTGACCTGGGTCAAACACCCTTTTCACCCCAGGGAGACTGACCTTTCTTAAAGTTTTTTTTCAGTCTATCTTGAGCTGGAAAGTGATTTCATTCTGTCAGACTGTTCAGAGGCTTGGTTTCATGTAGTTTTCAAGGGAAACTAGGAGAGCTTGAGCAGCTTCCTGACTTTGCTCTGCCATCTTAGTTCCACCCCTGGAACTCCCTAGGGAAATTTCTTGAATAGAGCCCTTCAGGTAGTTATCAAAAAAAGCCAAAATGTATACCCAGGTCTTTCTGCCTTCCAAGTTTAGGACTTTTTCCAAACCAAACTAAACCAAACCAACCTAAAAATCCCTCCCCTCCAACACAATTTAATCTTTTTCTGATGTCACCCTTGAATCTTAGTTCTAGTTGCTAAAATGAAATACTACCATTTTCCTATTTGCCTTTAGTTCTATATTTTCTGGGGCCAAGCAGAACAACCCCAATCTTTCTTCCACATGCTGGCCTACCATACTTGCACCTTTCTCATGTGTCCTCATCTCTAGATTAAATTATGACTTAGTTTAATTAACTCATACCTGCACACACATAGCCCTTTCCACTTCCTATTCATCTTCCTTTGAGCATATTTATGGTTTTTGTTGTATTTCCTAAACTGAGAAACCTATACCTGAATCCAGTCCTATGGATAGCGTTCCCATGCTTTGTCACCTTCATTACAGGCAAGGTCCTTTCTTGGTGGTAGCATTTTTTGGAGGAGGGAATACCCAGGCACAAGAAGGTCTTAAATTTACTGCCATCCCCTTCAGTGGATACAAATGAGGAGCTGCATCTTCTGCTGTCTGTCTTCCCTACTAAGCCATGGGAACTTGGACAGCTCCACTTACTCTAGAACTCAAAGGCCTTGCCTGAATCCTGACCTGGGCTGGTTTTGACCTTGACGTTTTCTTTAGCTCTCACATCTGTGATGGCATCATATGTGTGCCCAAGCCCACTGTGGCCCCATGGAGAACGCTGGCCAGCCCTGCTCAATGTCAGGCAGCTTGCTGAGTGTCCTTGGTGTCCGCTGGCACAGCACTCCCCTTGTGCTTGGATTCCTCACCACGCATGGCCATAAAGCGGTTTATGTGTCCCTGCAGCATCCATTTCAGGGATCTCCATGTTTAAACAAAACTTTTATATATCTCAATAATGATATCAATAGATCTTAATCTGAGTAATTAAAATTCAGCAAGACATTACCAAGGATATAACAAATACCCAACAAACCATTTTAATGACTGCAAGCTGTTCCCTTACATGGAAGTGTTCCTGAATAAATCCTGAGTGAAGGGAAGCCAAAGTCCAATGCTGTGTCTGCTCCTGTCTGATACGGGGACCAAGCATTGTGCTTTATCTGCAACCTTGACAAAACCTTCTCCCAAAACAACCCCTCTGCTCCAGGGGTTCTCGGAGAGGTTTCAAATCCTCCTTGCTGTTCCCGGTTTAGCACCTCCATGCTGCCTTGGGGAGAAAATAAAGCAAAGGAGCCGGCACCCCCAAGAAGTGTTTGGGTTTTGGAACTCGGGTCTCTTCTTGGCGTTATGCAAGATCACATGGATCTGGGGAGAGAGAGGCAGGAAGATATCGCAAAAGAAAGGGAGGCTGAATTTTTAACGTCCCCATGCAGCTCTTAGGATTCCAGCAGGGACAATGTCTAAGAATTGCAGAATTCCCCTATGATGTCACTTGAGCTATTTAATGGTGGTGGAGGTTATAGGACTGGGGATTTCAGAATTGGAAGAATCTTTTTGGTCAACTATTTTCAGCTGCTTATTTAATAGTTTCCTTACTTGTAAAAGATTGAAGGAAAAACAACACCTACTTTCCAGATTGTTGTCAGGTTCGAAAGAACTAACATATACAAAGCATTTTATAAACCTTAGAGTGGCACAGAAATGCTAGGTACCGCTACTACAATCTCTATTATTGTTGTTGTTAAACCAATGAGGATAATAATAAATAATATATGACATTTATATACAATTATTCTGTGCTAGATACTGAACTAAGCTCTCCTATGATTACCTTATTTGATTTTCACAACAACCTAGAAAGGCAAGTACTGTTATTATTTTTATTTTACAGATGAGGAAACTGAGGCACACAGATTAAGTGATTTGTTCAGGGTCATACATCTGGTGTCTGAAGCTGAATTCAACTCAGATTTTTCTGACTTCATGCAAAGAACTTTATACCCTGGACTATCTGTCATATCTATTGAATGAAAAGCATTCCGCTGAACTTTAAAAAATTAGTTAAGTGCATGTGATGTACAAGGTATTGTGCTTAGTGCTAGAATGCAAAGAAAAAAACAATCAATCAGTAAGCATTTATTCTGTGCCAGCTGTATGCCAGATACTATGTTATGTTCTAAGGATCTAAGAACAAAAAAAGCAAACAATGCCTTTCCTGAAGAAACTTACATTCTATAAGGGGATATATGTTGTTAGGGGCATATAAAATGAATCCTAGGCCATTTTAGGGGAATGTCCTAATAGTTGGTGGGACTCAGAGAAGACTTTTAAGCTTAAGCTATCCTTTCAAAAAAGCAAGGGATTCTAAAAAACCAAGATGAGGAGAGAGTATGCTTTCTAAGATTGGGGAATAGACTATGCAAAATCATAGAAGTATGAAAATCAGTTTGCCGTAAGTGTGGAGTGGTGAAGTCAAAAAGATGATATACATATGCATACACACAGAAACACATATATACAGAAAGATTCATATATGAGTTATGTATGGCACAATTATTCTTTTTTAATTATGGAGTAAAAGAAGCATTTCAATAACATAGTACAATAAAAAGATGATGTGCACAACTTGCAATTCCTTTTTAATATAGGACAAAATTATCATGTAGATTTTTTTTCTTCCCTTTCCCTCCTGTAGATATTGCTGCCATTAGACACACATAAACATAAGCACATACAATATATGTTAATGTGTCATTATTTATAAATTTATATGTTTATATAAGTATACAATTATTTAGAATAATTATTAATTTATTGTTCATTAATATTTTATATATATTATTTATCCTAGACATACTCTTCTTTATTAGGTCTTGCTCTGAATGGAGATAATGTCTTTTTTCATGTGTCTTTTATAATTAACTTGGCTATTTATAATAGTCTAAATAGCTTCTTTGTTCAATGTCATTCTTTTTTATTTTTTGCTGAGGTAATTGGGGTTAAGTGACTTGCCCAGGGTCACACAGATAGGAAGGGTTAAGTGTCCGAGGTCAAGTTTGAACTCAGCTCCTCCTGACTTCACGACTTCAGCTCTAGCCACTACACCACCTAGCTGCCTCTCAATGGCATTCTTAAATAATATTGTTCTTAACTGTGTATACAATATTCTCTTGGTTATGCTAGTTTCACTCTTTATTATTTCTTCTAAATACGCTCTTTATTATTCTTTTTCTAAAATTATTGAGCATATCATTTCTCAGATCACAGTAGTATTCTATAACGTTATATAAGACAACTTGTTCAACCACTATTCTCTAGAAGTATTACTCTTCTAACTCACTGATGGATGGATTGAAATAAAGACTTAGAGACACGGAGAAACCAATTAAGAAAGTTGCTGCAATAATCCAAAAATAAAACAATTCTCCTCTGTATAGAAATAATCTTGATGTGATGATAATAATGTTGGTTTGATGTCAGGATTCTTGGATATAAACTCCATCTCAGCCACTTCATATCTCTGTGATGCTGGACAAATCACTTCATCTCTCTGGTTCTCAATATTCTAAAATAAAGGCATTGAACAATATGACCTGTAATGTTCCTTTTCAGTATTGAGACTATGGTTATAAGTATTGTACCAAGGAAACAACTCTAAAAACTGATGGTCAAGGAAGATTTCCTGGATGAAATCTGGAAAAGAGACAGAGATAAGGAAGTGATATAATAAATGAGATTATGGACCGACTGCTAAGACTTCAAATGCTAAGACACAAATCAGCCAAAAGTGGTAAAGAGTTCAATCCAGGTCTTGTGGGTCTTAAATCATTGGTTTTGTTCTTCATTGTGTCATAGTACACAGGTACCCTAAAATAAGGCCATGGTCAAGGAGTTCCACACTGGGTACAAAGGATCTGCCCACAGATTTAGAGCAGAGAATAGGGAATTGGGAGTGGAATGGACCAGGGATTTCCCAGGAGGAAATGGATGGACCTGGGATCTGAAAGCCAATGCTTAGAGCAGAGAGGGTCCTTGGGGATTCAGAGGTGTACCCTGAAGCTAGATGATATCCAGGTAGCTTGAGTCAGGACAAGGTCAAGGATCAGCACCAGGTAAGGAAAATGGAATCCTTCCAGTTGCAAGTGCCTTCCCTTTGAAGATGGTCTTCCATCTACTTGGTAAAGATCTTGTGCATAACTGGCCATTTATATTTTGTCTTCCCTTTGAGAGCATGAGCTTCTTAAAGGAAGCTATCATGCATTTGCCTTCCTTTGTATACCAAGCGTGTGATGCAGTGACTGCCACAATTTGTTGTTATTGTTGTTCGGTACTCTTTCTGATCTCACTTAAGATTTTTCCTTTTTAACAAACTCTGGAATGATTTGTCATTTTATAGCCGCAGCTCATTTTATAGAAGTAACTGAGGCAAACAGGTTAAGTGAATTACCCGGGATCACCCAGCTAGTAAATGTCTGAGACCATATTTGAACTTAGATCTTCCTGACATCAGACCTCTATCCACTGTACCAACTAGCTGCCCTTAGCCTGTCACAGACTAAGTAGTTAAATGTTTGTTGACCGATTGACTGATATTATGAACATGTCAAGTCTTGTTAACCTGGGAGCCACAGATCCCCCGAGGGTCCATGGGTGGCCTTCAGGAATGTGTGGGCTTAGATGGGAAGAATATTTTAAAAACTAGATTTCGATATAGTTGTTTTTATTTTTAATTTCTAGATTTTATTTTATGCATTTGCTGAATTCTAAGAGTGTGATTGAAAATTGGAGTTGTAAAGTATTATAGATTGTTAAACAACAGCAGCAACATGAATAATAACAGTTTAACCCAATCATAGGGATCCCCTTATCCAGAAAAAAATAAATATTTATGCTTTTATCAGCTTAGAAATATGCACATTGCCCATGTTAGGGGTCCCTCCGGAATTTCCTGTTGCCTGGTTCAGCAAAAGAGTATGCATCTAGGAAGAGATCCCTTCTCACCAGAGCTGCCATCCATCACCATCTATCCCCTTTTAAAGCTCAATCCAAGTTCACTGTAATACACAAGACTTTTCCTATTGACTCTACTCCCCAGGCCCTACAAAATTTTGTTTATCTGTTTTGTATATAATTTCAATATACCACACTCAAGGTTTCAAGAATATTTTGTTTCCATATCGATGGGCATATTTAATTCCTCCTTTTCCCCAAGTAAAATGTAAATTCCTTGATTATAAAGACTGTTTTTGTCTTGGTATCTGGATGCAAAGTATCTGACAAATATTAGCTATGTAGACATATACCTGCTGAATTGAATAAATTATAGGATCATCATAGGTTTTGATTTTTGGTGGTAATTTGAGAAATCATTGAGTCCAACGCTCTCTTTTTTTATAGGGGAGGAAATGCGTCCAGAGAATTGAAACCATTTTTCTGCAGCTCACCTATGTAGATCCTAATTCCAAAGAGACTCTTCTTTCTATTGCAGCAGGTACTTTTGACAGAATCCAACCAAACTGAATTCAGGCATGACCATGGAGGCAATATCTAGAAAATAGAATATTTTTTGGAAAGTCCAAAAGCTTTGACAGCCTTACTTTCTCAATATTTGTGGCCAGCCAACCAGCCAACACTGAAAATAAGGAATGACTTCATTTCATACTCACACTTTTCTCTTTCTCGGAACAGTGGGAATGCCAAACTCTTCAACAGTACTGCCATCATTTATGCCACTGAGCCCCACGTCACTAACAGGTTTCCCCAGTTTTAAATATAAACTTTTCTTCATTAAAATGTCACTTCCCAACAAACTCAACAAAATATCTCCGTTTTATTTACATTAAAGTCAACAGATGTTAGTGAGTTAATACCATTTTTTTTATATAAGCTGGGATGAAAATACAATTAGGATTTTTTTTTCAAAATTGTAATTGTAAAATTGACCTTATTAAAATTCTACTTCCTCCATAATTAAAAAAAAACTAATTACTTGTAGTAATTGGACCAGAAATGACATTTTCAGTTCATTAATATTCAACAAATTGTTTTTGAGGATGTTTGTGCATGGTTAGTAGTCAATCTTCAGAATTTCTGCACATTTCTTATTTAAAAGTCATCTGTAATAATAGTTAGCATTTTAATAAGTCATGTCTTTATGAATTGACTTTATAAATAAAGTTTTTAATTGCTAATTAATTTGTGGAAGAAAAAAAGCCAATCTCTAGCCATGACTATAACACTCATGAGGTATAGATCGTTGAGGTTGGGGGTGGTGCCTTCTCTGTCTCTGGTGCCTCCCTGTTCTCCACGGAGGGTGCACCGTGTCAGCCTGCCCAGCTACAAGAGGGGGTACTTTTTCATAGTAATGTGGAAACCTGGGTATCTGGGTTACGGTTGAATGCACCTGAATTCCAAAGCCTAATTACATAGTACCATAAAGTTGAGGCAAATCAAAATAATGAAGTGTGAAATATTTTTGTAATTAAATGAGTTCAGTGGAGACAGTTTTAAAGGAAGGAGAATTAATATCCACTGAAGAAAAATCTCATTTATGTAGACCCAAAACTTAATGGTCCTTCTTCTACTGCTGAGAAGGAATGAAACTGAGGTCTGTTCTCCAGCTAAAAAGAAGCTCTTTGATGGCAGGCATTGTTTTGTTTGGTTTTTGCTTGTTATTATCTCTGTACCCCTGTCCCAGCACAGTGTCATGCACAAAGTATTTGCTTAATTCATATTTATTGGATTGAATTGGAAAGGGCAAGGGGTGTTGATGACAATATTCTCCTCTATCATCCAAGCCTGATAAAAGGGCCTTTTTCATTAGAATACCTCAAGGAAAACAGGAGGGGACTAAGTGATCTTTGTTGCCCCCTCATTACTTTTTAGCATTGTTTCTCTTTGTCTCTCTCTCTTTCTGTCTCTGTCTCTCTGTCTCTCTCTGTATCTCTCTCTGTGTCTCTTTCTGTCTCTCTGTGTCTCTCTGTCTCTCTCTGTTTCTCTCTCTCTCTCTCTTTCTGTCTGTCTGTCTCTCTCTGTCTCTCTCTGTATGTGTGTGTGTCTCTCTCTCTGTCTCACTCTCTCTTTCTCTCTCTCTCTCTCTCTCTCTCTCTCTCTCTCTCTCTCTCTCTCACACACACACACACACACACACACACACACACATTCACAGAGGCAAATCCATCTCTGTGTGATGGAGCAATAGACCCAGGATTAGAGAAGGAGATTGGATGTCTGCCTATAATAGTATTTCCTGAAAGTTTCTGCTGCTGAGACCAGGACAAGCAATCCCCATCTCCAATAGAAACTAAGAGATCGGGAAGATTTTCCGGCCAGATCTTTATTTGCATACACAAGATAGCCAGACAAACTCATCTTCAAGGAGAGATGAATGGAAAGTGCAGATGGCGAATGCACATAAAGGGCAATTGGGGGAAAGCTGCAATGCAAAGAGGTGGAGAAAAATGAACTTTCCTACCAACTTTCTGTTCCTTAATGGGGTTCAGAGAGAATGGGTTCATTAATGCAAATTCTGTCTTTTTTCCTGCTGTTTATACCCACCTGAAATGATAATCCCTTGTTTCTAAAATCCCAATTAGTGGCTGTGAGATGATTAACATATTCCAGGGAGAGGATTATGGAGTAAGAGACAAGTAAACACCAGGAGTACACAAATCCCCATGGGGGAAACCACAGGCTTATTTTTCACTAATTAACAGACCAGCATCCTGTAGAGAAAGGAATGTGAAGAGAGAGCTCTCTGGAGAATTTCAACCCACCTGCTCCCCTATAAGTTTCATGATGGTAATCAGGCAGAACATCAGATGTGGAATCAGAGAGCCTGGTTAGAGCTGTGAATTGGAGGATCTGAGTTTGAATTCTGTGGTCTTGGATACATCCCTCTGATTAAATATGACTTTGTGTGGAAAAAATATTTTTGATGTTATAGTGCACCATAGACATAAATAAGTCAAGGTTAAGATACAACAGCCAGAAGCAACTAGTAGCACAGTGGACAAAGCACCAGCCCTTGAGTCAGGAAAACTTGAGTTCAAACTAATCGTCAGATATTGATCCTTATTAGATGTGTGAACCTTAAGCAAGTCACTTTACCCTGACTGTCTCATCAAAACAAGACAAAAAACAAACAATCAAACAAACAAAAACTTAATGTCTAAAAAAAAATCCCTTAATATCTTTTTTTTTCTTTTTGGTGAATATTATCTTTTTAAAACATGAACTTGACAAACATCCATAACCATAAACATTTCCATATACAAAGGACAGAAAAAGAGGATTGTATATGAAACTGTGAATTTCCATTAGGCACTGATCTTTTTTTAATCATAATATAAAGCACTGAGATTTTAACACACTATCCTATCTCTCTGCGTCCCCTTCTCAATTTTTTCCTTCTCTTTGTAGGCTGAATGATTCATTTTTGACACTCTTTTCTTTTATGTCTCATTCATCATCACTCTATTCTTTCTTATAACGTTGTTATCTCCAAATAAAAGCCCTTTCATGTAACAAGTTTGTACAGGCAAGCAGAACAAACCCACACATTGACTTTGCCAGAAAATGTATATTCCCTCTGGACCTCTCTCTTCTAAGAGTTGGGAAACATTCTGTGGTAAAGTCTTCTGGATTTACCCTTGGTCATTTTGCTGATCAGAGTTCTTACCTTTACATAATAATTACTACCAATAGTCTATATTTTCATTCTGGCCTTGCTCACTTTATCCTGTATTAGTTCATAAAAATCTTCCCAAATTTTTCTGAATCCATTCCTTTTTTTGCCATTTCTTATTCATTTAGTAGTATTCCATTACATTCATATACCATAATTTGTTCAGCTGTTCCTTAGTTGATTGGTACTTCCTTTGTTTCCAGTCTTTTTCTCAACAGTGAAAAATACTGCTATGAAATGTTTTTGGATGCATATATAGACTGCTTAATGTAGTGTAAAGGACTGTTGGAGATTTTTGACTTTTCAACAGTGATCAAGAGGTTGACTTCCAATCAACCTTAAACTAAGTTCTGTTTGAAAGTTATAGTCATAGTAATACATTGTTGATGGAATTGTGAACTGATCCAACCATTCTGGAGAGCAATTTGGAACTATGGCCAAAGGACTCTCAAATTGTGCATATCCTATAATCTAGCAGTGCCATTACTGGATCTTTATCCCAAAGACATCATAAAGATGGGGAAAAGCACCTGTATGTGTAAAAATGTTTGTAGCAGCCCTTTTTTGTGTTGGCAAAGAATTGGAAAATGAATGAATGTTCATAAAGTGGGGAATGGCTGAATGAGTTATAGTATAAGAAAGTAACGGAATATTATTCTATAAAAAAATGATGAACAGGCTGATTTTAGAAAAGCCAGTAAAGCTTTACATGAACTGATATTGAGTGAAGAAAACAGAACCAGAAAAAACATTGCACACAGCAATAAGATTGTGTCATGATCAACTAACTATGAGAGACTTGGTTCTTCTCAGCAATTCAATAATCCAAGGCAATAAACTCTGGGTGGAAAATGCCATCTACATTCAGAGAGTAAAATATGGAGACTGAACATGGATTTTAGCATTCAATTTTCATCTTTTTTTCCTTGTGTTTTCCCCCTTTTGTTCTGATTTTTCTCTCCCAACATGACTCGTATGGAAATATGTTAAAAAAAAAAACAAACAAACCCAAATGTACCTAAAATGAACAAACAAACAAAAGTTATAGTCATGGCACACTTTGTAGTGCAGGGAATAGAACTCTAGACCTGAAATCAGGAGGATCTGAGTTCATATCTAGCCTCAGGTATTTATTAACTGTGTTGACTCTAGGCAGTTCACTTAACCCCAATTGCCTCTTCTCCCCACAAAAAAGTGATGATTGTTACTGACATTATTATTACAACAACCAAAATTGCCTCATATTGATGGTTTACAAAGTGCTTTATAAGAATTACCTCATACAGTCACCTTTTGGACAGAAACAAAGCAGGGATTCCAATTTATTGATGAAAAAATAGAGGAGAAATGTTTGGTCAGTCTCACGCACTTATTACGTAGACAAACTAGGACATGATTCAGGAGCTTCTGCCTCCAAACTCGGTCCTCCTCCTACACTACAGTGTATATTCAGTGCTATCTTAACAAAGATATCTGCAATATCATTCCACACTTCTGACTTCTTTGTCTTCCACAGCTGAAAAGAACAAAAGCATCAAATCTCTGTCTTAAATTAAGGCTTAGTTACGAGTCCACTGTTTATTGTACTTAGAGATTCAGTGTCTTCTGTAATGGCCTAATCCCAGTCTGGTTCCTGTCTCCATCTGGCTTCAGACTTATATCATAAACAATTTTGAAAGTGTGGGACCTGTGAAATGTGGGATTTGCCAAAGAGTCATAGAATGAAGCCCCCCCTGATCTCTCCTACTCTGAGTGCCTTTATCACTTAGAGTCTGGTTGCACATTAATATTTACAGAAATGAGTACTGAATGGAGGCTGCTGGCTATTGCTCCAGAAGTGCATTTATCTGCTTACTAGATTAGGCACTTTGACACTCATGTTACTTTCTGAATTGAGTGCAAGTATAGGAGTGACAAGAGTCCTGAATCCTACAATCAAGATCTGAGTTCAAAACCCAACTTCAGGAGGCAGCTAGCTGGTACAATGGATAGAGCACCAGCCCTGAAATCAGGAGGATCTGAGTTCAAATGTGATCTCAGACAGATCCTGGGCAGGTCACTTAATTCAAGTTGCCTTGGCAAAAACAAACAAACAAACAAAAAACTCTGACCCTCATAAATTGTGTGACTATAGACATGTTACTGAATGTTTCTGGGCCCAAATGCATTCATCTTTGAAGTAGAAAAAGCAACACATGCTTAACTCAGAAGGTAGTTAGAAGGAAAATATTTTGTAAACCTTAAAACCTCTGAAGAAAATGAGTTATAATTACTGGATGCCAAATAAATAATTTTTGACTGGTTGATTAAATAACAACAACAACAAAATGAAAAATAAAGTTATGAGACTTTCTAAAAGGGAAGGCAAAACTCTCTATTCCTCTTTGGGCTTTAATTTCTTCATATGGAAAATGAGATGTTAGACCAGAAAGAAGTTCTTCACCTTTGAATCCTCTCATTTAATTAAGAGGAGGCTTAGAACTCAGGAATTTCCCAAATCAGGGATGAAATAGCCCTGTTACAGATATCATAGGATCCAAGAGTTGAAGCTAGAAGGCACATACAATCCCTTTGGTTTATAATGTGTAGGGAAATGGAGGCCCCCAGACATCAAAGAACTTGCCCATGTTTGTTCGCAGTAAACAATAGAGGTTGTCTTTGAGCTTTGGTCTTTCAACAAGGGCCCTTCCCATTGCCAGGGAACAGTTTTGAAATCATTGCTCTTTCCTACTATTGTACCACAGTAGTAACAAAGCTAGTAGCAGACAACACTTTAAGGTTTGTAAAGAGGTTTACATGTAGTAACTCATTTGATTCTCAGAACAACTCTGTGAAGTAGATGCTATTATTCCCATTTTATAGGTGGAAAAATGGAGGCAGAGAGAAGTTAAATAACTCACTCAAAGTCATACAACTGGTGTCTGAAGCTAGATTTGAACTAAAGCCTTTTTGACTCTGACACTCTATCCAGTATTGCACCTAGACTCAGGTTCAAGAGAAGCCTGGATTTTGATTCTATCTTTGGCCTTAACTAGTTCAAGTCACTTATGAATTCTAATGAGGAGGTCATGAATCTGATCCTCAATTTTCTGATCTTCAAAAAATATCTGGTAGATTTCTTAGAGACACCATTCATTCATGCATTCATTCAACAAATAATGAGTGGTTACTGTTTACAAGTCCCAGTAAACTGTGACAAAGAACAAACAGAGGTCCAGTTTCTACCCTTAAAGAGTTTTCATTATTGTGTCTAATTCTAGGTTCTACATTTGAGGAAAAATATTGCCTAGCAGTAATGAAGGAGTGACCAAGATATAAGATACTAGAGCTCCTGCCCATGAAACCCTGCTTAGGGGGCTTAGGGAGATGTGCTAGTTGTATTCAAGTATTTGAAGGTCTTTCCTGGGAAAGAGGGCCTAGATCTATTCAGTATGGGCAGGACCAAGAACAATAAGGGAAATGGGAGGGATGATATGTTGGCTTCCATATTTGGAAAGATTTCCTAAATATGAAAATATGGAATTGTGTGAGATGTGAAATGGAGGCTAGAATGGATTTCCACTTGTTGGGGATGCCATGGAAATTGGAGGCTGGCTTATTCTCTCTGAGGTCCCTGTGAATCTCAGATAATTCACTGAGAACTGCATCTTCAAGGGGAACCTTTGTATGAACATTTGCCCTGTGGATTTAAAGGTAAAAATCTGAATGTCTTCTGTGAGTTTGGAGCAGGTGGCCTTGAAGATCTTTCCCAGTTCTATCTTTGTAATAGATCTTATGGTCATTTTCTGAGGGCTCTCCATCTTCTCTAAGTGCAGTGATTTTACAAAGATGAACTTACAAAAAGTTGGAGCTATTGAATAATGCAGTGAGTCACAAGTTAAACCCATGTGAGGTCATTGCAGAGAAGATGCAGCCCTGAATGAGGGTCAGAACTGGATAACCCCTAAGATCTCATCCAACTCAGTCATCCAGGGATTCAGAGTCAAAGGTTCATTGGTTTTTTCCCATTGCTTTATACTGTCAGAGGTTTTTTATTGCAAGCAACTGCCTGTGACTTCTTGCCCATATGGGCCCATTTGATTTCAGGCCAACATGACCAGGGTGAAGTCTGTCCATGGTGTCACAAAGTGGCCCCTTGGGCTGTTTTTTCCCATCACTGTTGCCCGATGGTCTCGTCATTACCATCCTTGCCTGGCCTGTTATTAGGGACACTTGGAGGAAATGAGGCAGAACTTCCCGAGTGTTGACAGTGTGACTGTGGAGAGAACCAGGCAGAAATACACAATGGATGTCTCACATAAAGTGACCAGCTGTCCAAACGCGGCCAGAATGTTCCTTAATGGTGTCACCAGGCCTGTTCAGAGAGGGCGATTTTATGACCACCACTGGGGAGAATGTGCCATGGACACTTGCTGGGCTACCTTTCACTCATTTAAATGACCAAAGAGTTCTACAGTTTTTTTCACCTAAAAATATCTTATATTAAAGATCAATCCCAATGACCACTCCTAATGCCAGCATTAATGACCCCTATGATTTAAAGTGACCCTGAATTTTAAGTTTTATTTTTGACTACTTTCCACTCTGCCCTCCCAATGAACTCTTTGCTTCAGCCAAATTGATCTATTCACTATTCACATTCATTGTCTATACACATGCCTTTGGGTCTTTACTCACCCTATTGACTAGGCCCTTTAATTTCCAACCTAAATTTCACATCTTCTACAAAGGTAGGCTTCATTGAACACTTCTGTCAAAATATCTTCCCTCCCTTAGCATTTTATTTTCCCTAATTTTTATACTGGTCACAGTATTTTATATTTTAGTGAGTTTACTTGTGTCCATACTTTCTCTTTTCTGGATTTTATTTCACATGGCCAATATTCAATGGCTGCTCTTCTCTTCTCTTTTTTCTTCTCTTCTCTTCTTGTCCTTCCTTCCTTCTTTCTTCCTTCCCTTTCTCCCGGTCTCTCTCCTCTCTCTCCATCTTTGTCATTCTCTTTTTTCTCTCTTTCTCTTTCTTTCTTTCTTTGTCTCCCTTCCTTCCTTCCTTCCTTCCTTCTTTCTTTCCTTCCTTCTTTTTTCATTCCTAAGAAGGCTGTACTGCTGTCAATCATCACAAAAGAAACTAATGTAATCTAGAAATAATCTCATGCAAAAAGTGCAAACTTCTTATCATTGCCAAGTGAAACAAATGGCATCCAAGGACAACATCAGTTCAGAATGGAAATTTTCCCATGAAACCTTATGGAAGATGATGGTGGAAATTTGCATATACAATCACGTCACAAATAATAAAAAATTATAGAAAAATTGTTTATTGAAAAATTGACAAGATACTCATTTAAACAGATTATGCCAAAAGAATTAAAGACTGAAACTAAGACAACAAATATAAAAAATGGCAATAATCTTTTAAAATGTGTACAAGAAACCTTTGCATGTTTGGATTCTATCATGACTTCCCTCAGTGTGCTGTGTGAAGGAGTAGAAATCCTAAAAGGGACATTAAAGTGATGGTTATCAAACATTTAGTTAAAATCATGGATCTTATTATTCCCAAAGGATGGGGATGATTTGTAAAATAACATTTAACCATATGCCTATTTTTTTCATTAAAATATTTTAGGGAATACTCTACATGTGTACTAAAGACATTCTAATGATATCCTACAATATACAACATCTCTACTCTTCCACAATTGCCTGAAATGTATAAGGAATACAGATCTCATTTAGAATATTATTTGTTGACTTTTTAAAAGTACTCTAACTCTCTTTTTAGAATGTCTCTCATACATACAGGATGTCAGTATATATATACATATATATATATATGTATTTTTTATATATGAAAGTCAAATTTTCTATTCAGTTCTAGTCTTTTCATCAAGTATGCTTCAAAGTCTTCTATTTCTTTGAATATCCATTTTATACCACCACCCCCCCAAAGATTATACTCAGTTTTGCTGGGTAGATAATTCTTGGTTGTAATCCTAGTTCCTTTGCCCTCTTAAATATCATATTTTAAGCCCTTTGCTCCTTTAATTAGAAACTGCAAATCTTGTGTTATCCTTACTATGGCTTCACAATACTTGAATTGTTTTTCCCTGACTGCTTGCAAATTTTTTTTTCTTGATCTGGGTGTTCTAGAATTTGATTAATAATATTCTTAGATGGTTACTTTTTGAGTTCTCTTTCAGGAAGTAATTGGTGAATTCTTTCAATTTCTATTTGGTCTTCTGGTTCTAGGATAGCACAAGAGTTTTTTTTTTTTAATAATTTCTTGAAAAATGATATCCAGGCTCTTTTTTTGATCATGGATTTCAGATAATCCAATAATTTAAAAAATTATTTCTCTTCTTTTCCACGTCAGTTGTTTTTTTCCCAATGAGATATTTCACATTGTCTTCTCTTTTTTAATCTTTTGTTTTTGTTTTATTGTTTCTTGATTTCTCATAAAATCACTAGCTTTCATTTACAGAATTCTAATTTTTAAGGAATTATTTTCTTCAGTGAACTTTTGTGCTTCCCTTTCCATTTGTCCAATGCTACTTTTTAAGGAATTTTTTTCCCTTCAGTGAATTTTGGTGTTTCTTTTTTCTATTTATTTGTCCAATTCTGCTTTTTAAGACATTCTTCTCCTAATTGGCTTTTGTACCTCCCTTTCCATTTGGCTAAATTTGTATATATGTATATAGTTTCATATCTATAAAAGTTTTAGGTTATAGACGTACATTCCTTTTTAAAAAATAGTTCTACATTTTCATGTTGTGAAAGAAAAATCAGAAGAGTGGAAAACCATGAGGAAAAAAAAGAAAAAAAGAATGTTTCACTCAACATTCAGTCTCCATAGTTCTTATGAGAGACACATTCTAAAAAGAGAGTTAGAGTACTTTTAAAAATAGTCAACAAATAATATTCTAAATGAGAGCTGTATTCCTTATACATTTCAGGCAATTGTGGAAGAGTAGAGATGTTGTATATTGTAGGATATCATTAGAATGTCTTTAGTACACATGTAGAGTATTCCCTAAAATATTTTAATGAAAAAAATAGGCATATAGTTAAATGTTATTTTACAAATCACTCCATTCTTTAGGAATAATAAGATCCATGATTTTACTTGATCACTATACAACCTTGCTATTGCTGTGTACAATAATTTCCTGGTTCTGCTTGCTTCACTCAACATCAGTTCATGTAAGTCTTTCCAGGCTTTTCTGAAATTATCCTGTTCATTATTTCTTATAGAATAATAATATTCCATTATCTTTATATATACCACAATTTATTCAACCATTCCTCAATTTATAGGCATTCACTCATTTTCCAATTCTTTGCCACCACAAAAAGATCTACAAACATTTTTCCACATGTGGGTCCTTTTTCATCTTTTCTGATCTCTTTGAGATACAGATTCACTGGTGACATTGCTGGATCAAAGGGTATGCACATTTTGATAGCCCTTTGGTCATTGTTCCAAATTGTTCTCCAGAATAATTGAATCAATTCACAGCTTCACCAAGACCCTAATATGTTTTTAAAATGTAATTTTCTTTAGCAATTTTTGTCTTTTACAGTTTCTTTTTTCATGAGTTTCTTGCATTACTCTCATTTTTCTTCCCAATTTTTCCTTTATTTCTCTTATGTGATTTTCAAAATCCTTTTTGAATTCTTTTATGGCCTGAATCCAATATATTTTTCTTGGAGGCTTTGAATGTAGGGATTTTTATTTTGTTATCTTCTTCTGAATATGTATTTTGATCATCCTTGTTGCTATAGAAATTTTTATGATCAGATTTTTTTTCTTTTGTTGCTCATTTCCCCCACCTATTTCTTGACTTTTAACTCTTTATTAATGTAAGGATTTGCCTCCAGGATAGAGGGTGCACTGACCCAAGCTTCAGAGGGTTTGTGCAATTGTTTTCTGAGATACTTTTAGGGACCTCCAGGTTTTCAGGTCTTCTAAAGTGATATGATTTAAGCAGACCTAAGAGGTGTAAGAAGACCAAAGTGTGTTTACTACTCTCCTGGCCTTTTCTCTGGTCTCTGAATGACCATAAGAAAATTTTTCTGCTTTGGTATTGTGATGAAAGTCCCCACTTCACTGTGACCACAAATTCTGTTAGTGCTCCTCCTTGCCCTGGGACTGTCAGATCTAAAAATGGGCAAAGCAACAGAGTCCTGCCTCACTGCTAACAAAGAGACCCCTGTAATCAGTTATTCGATCACCTCACTTTACTTTTTATCTAAAAAAGAAGTTACTTTCTTCCTGAAACCTTCCCTAAATTTCTCTCCCTTTAGACAGAAGTGACCTTGTTTTTTTGACCTTTCCTAGAATTTGTTTTCTTTCATGAGTCCTTAATACTTCCTTGCCACTAGATTTGTGTGTATATATGAAATTCCTTTCTTGTTTGACTAGAAGTACCTCAAAGGTAAGTTTCATGTATTAGTCATCCTTTTCTTCTCATTATGCCATGCATATAGTGGGTACACCATAACTATCTGTTGACTTGGATCTAGTACAACCTGCCGAACCACTACTACTACTAACTACACCATCCTTAACAGTCTGGGATAGACTTTCAGAATCAGAGGCATAGGTTGGAACTGGAAGGGACTTTAGATTTACTTGAATCCCCTCATTTTCCATTGAGAAATTGAATTCTAAAGAAGATAAATGACTTTTCTAAGATCATAAAGATAAGTAATTGAAATGGGATTTAAATCTTTGACTACAAATCCAGAATTCTCTCAGCTGAGCCATACTACCTTTGGTCTGAATGTCAATCTGCTACTTTCTTCTTGGTCACGTTTCTTCCCCTTGCTTGCACCCCAATTTAATGATCTGATCCTTCTATGGTTTTATAATATTAATGGTTTTCAGGGACGGGGGGGGGGTCACTATTATACAAGGTAGCTTATTCTATTTTTAGACAAGCCAGATTATTAGAGTCCTTTCTAATGGGATGTATAGCAGGCATCTTCCCTTGGGGAAAGTTCTTCATTGGTTTACTGTAGGAAGATTCCTCTTACAAATCCTCTAGAGAAATTTGCCATTACAAAAGAAGTCCATGTGACCCATCCAGTGAGAAAACCCAACACCATATCCTCAGACTGTAGCTTTGTTCCAGCATAAATTTGCATATGATTATGTGGAGAAGCGATTTGTCAGAACTCCATAGGGTCAATGGTAACAGTTGGAATAACTGCATAAGAAAATCGATGGCAAATTAATAACAACAGAACCAAGCAGATGGAGAAAGAGAAAAGCTAATCAAAGTGTAGATCCAAGGAGTGGAAAATGAAGATTAAGGACAGGAACGTCGCCTGCCACCCCAGCATTTTCACTCATTTGCAGTTCCTAAATCGCTCTGTGCACAATTTTGGTTATGCCTTTTTAGCTAGTCAAATTCCTTCAAATACCTCCATTTTCATTCCCACAGATGAGAGTCACAGCCAGGGGTGAGGAGAAACTGATTAACTTTCCGACTCCCCACTGCTTCCCTCGGTGAGCCATTTCCGACACAAACATGCACCTCTTTGGAACTCGACAACAACAACAAAGGAAATTGAGGGGAAATTATGATATTTGAATGTATTGGTCTGTCGCCTCATCCCATTGCTTGGGTACGATTTACAGTTCAACCTTACTTTAAAATTAATCAATTAAAACAACCCTGAAAGATTGTCATGCTGATTTCATAGTTATTTAACTTTCCTCCTTTTTGTGAAGACCTATTGTCGAATCTCTTGGGGTCAAATGGATGGATGGATACCTAGCTGACTAGCTATGTAGGCTGATAGATGGATAGAAAGAAAAAAAAGAGTAAAAAGAGGAAAGAAAAAGGAAGAAAACTGGATAGATGAATAGACACTTGAATGCACTTGAAAGACAAGAGTGCTCCTGGAGTGAGCAAGATGGCTGTCAATGTGAACATTAGGGGAATGAATTTTAGTAATGCAATTATCTATGAACTTGGCATTTTTATTATTGTTACTCCCTGCCCCACAATAAAATGAGACTATAAGAACCTCCTAATATCAGAGAGCATTGTTGAGTTGTAGAGGTAATCTCTAATCAATGAGGTTAAATATGGCTTTGTTGGATTGATCTTTATGCATCAATTGTCCATGTCGACTGCTTTATCTTTCTAGATCCTCTCTTTTCCTGTGACTTCCATTATACAGGTTTCTGAAAACCTCCTGCCTATTTAATCACAAGAATTGTTTTCAAAACATATGATACTTACTCTCTGGTTGATTCTGGGTAAATCACTTTTTCCTTTCTGGATCTCAATTTTCTCATCTTTAAATGAAGAGATTGGACTAGATGGCTTCTCAGTTCCGATTCAGCTCAAAATCTGTGATTCCCTGAATCCTGTATGCTAAGTGGTGAATCTGGGATTAAAAACCATTAAGACTCCTCAGTTCTTTTACCTTCTTTGTTTGAATAGAGTATCTATAGAATAGCTTCCAGGCTTTAGAGTTTCTCCTCCTTAGTGTAAAGAAGTTCCAGTCAGATTGTTAGATCTGGAAGGGAATTTAAAGAGCATATAAATGTAGCATATAAATGGGGCATTTTAAAGAGGAAGAAAGTGAAAATCAGAAAGGAAAACTGACTTTCCCAAAGTTAATTGTGAGGCAGTGAAAGATCTGGGACATGAATTGAGGTCTTTTGACTCTAAGCCTAATAATTTTAAGGCACCATTTGTCCTGACCCCTATCTGTGCTGCTACTTGTTTCCCAGATCTTCATCCTCCCAAATATTCTGAGTTTCTCTTACTTTATCCTCTAGCAGGGAGAATAACTTGATTTTTTTTTTGTGTGTAGTCATTCATTGCCTTTGTCAGGGAGCCAAAAAAGCATAAGTCTAAAAAATTCAGAGTGAAGTAAAGGAGAGAAGGTTGCAATAAGAGCCAAGAGAATCTGGGTCCAGATCTTACTTGTGCTTATACTAGTTGATTATATTTGGGTAAATATACTTTCTCTGAGTCACAATTTTCTCTTCTGGAGAATGGGGTGGTGATGGTGGTAATAACCCTGACATTACCATTTCAGGGGTTGTTACCAGGGAAACACTTTACAAATAGATATGATGTTGTGCTTCTTATTTTCTACATGTTTATGGGCTAATGATGCCCACAAAATGGTGCCCAATTGACTGATTGGATAGTTAAAATAGCCAAAGTCTTGAATGCTAAAGATGTGGATAGCTATCATCTCAGTCTCTGTATATATTTACATATATACTTATAAATATATATATATACAGATAAAATGTATGTATATATTTAATATATATAGCTATATACACATATAGGTATATGTTGATATATATTTATATGCATGTAATTCTCCTGCTCCTGAGACCACATGTAGGCATTGAGGAGGGGGGAGTCACCGGAGATTTTTCAGAGCTGGAAAATGATGTGGTCAGAACTGTGCCTTGGGAAAATTAAGCTGGCAATATATGCAGGATAGATTGGAGGGAGAGTATTCATTTATCTGCCTGTTAATTACTCCAGTGTTAATATTAGGGCAAGATCAGCTGACTTCACTTCACTATCCCCTGCTGATGAATTCACTTAATAGTCTACTCAACATGGCTTGAAAGCAAATGTTTCTGCCATCTCTGGTAATGAGAACTTTATGGCCCATTCTTGCCTAAGTTCAAGCCTCATTTGTAGGTTATGCATCTTAAAATATATATTTTAGATTTTAAGGCTAACAGTGAAGCAATAACAAATGAATTTCATTTCAGGCTGAGTGAAGACTTTGTCACAGGTGGGTCACAGATGCTTGGGGGAAGAAGAGAGACCTAGTTAAGGCCAGGTATAATGTGATATTTCAGTGTTTTGGAGGGAACCTCCCACCCCACATCTCTTTCCCTCAGTGATTTTCCTGCATGAAGTTCAGATGAATTCTGGCCATTGTCATCTCATTCCTTAGCTGTCTACAAAGGTAGATACTAACCCACTTTGGATCTGGAGACTTGATGAGAGCCACTGGACGGGGAATCTGGGGCATTAATGTATGTTTCAATAGAGAATTAGCCAAACAGAATCTCTAGGCTAGAGAAATCACACAAGAAAAAATTCTCTAGGTGCTCCAGGTATTGTTTGTCTCCAGAGCACAGAACAAGGACAAATGAACAGAAGGTGGAGAAGAGGCAGACTTGTACTCCCTGAAAAGGAAAACAATACAATATATGACAATGATAACATCAACAGCAACATTAACAACCTTCCAAATCATGAAGCTGGCTATCAGAGGAAGTATTAACAAGAAATATTTCTTACATATTTATATTGTGCCAGACACTTCTAAGTACTGGGGATATAAAGAAAGGAATGATAGGAGCATCATAGAAGTAGAACTAGAAGATTACTTTTAGGGGTTAAGGAGTCTCAGCCCTTCATTTGACAAATGAAAAACGTTGCTCAAAGACATTGACTTGCCCAGAACTACAATCTAATAACTGTTTGGGGAAGAGGGAGCTCTTAGAAAATTTGACTCTAATGGTACAGCAGATAGGACACTAGACTTAGAATCAAAAGATAATAAAGAGGAGTTCAACAAAAGATAGAATAATCTAAAGAAACTCCCTACAAAAACTGGGCCTTGAATTGATCCCTGAATTCTGAATCAGATTAGGATACATAGAAGAGAATGAAGGATGTTCCAAGTGTGAGAGAAAGCTGAAGGCATGTAGTTGAGAAGAAGATATTCCTTAAGGACCTGAAAGTGGATGAGATTCACCATTCTTAAGATTGTTCTGCAGATATTTGAGCTTGGAGAATCATGATTCTGAGAATTCAAAGTCACCTTAGAGATGTCATCTCAAGGTTTGTCCATGATCCAATTGGACATTCCCAGGCATCTCCCTTGGGAGTTTTTTCTCTCCATTCTCCACTGTGTCCCATTATTCCTTCCACTCTCCAACTTCATGGCCCTGGTCTTGATTTTGCTCCCCTTTCCTGGAGTTCTCCTCTTCTCTTTCTTCTTGAAAGTTTCCTTTGTCCTATCTGGGAACTTTTTCTCTTCCCTGTAAAATAACCCCACTGTGAAGAGGTGTATCTTGACCCTCCTTCCCCTTTGGCAGGATGAGCTGGTTCTATGTGAAGGAAGCAGGACCAGGGAACTACTTTAGACAAAAAGACCTTTACAATGAATGTGCTACTGTGTGGGATGGCAGAATAGATGCTGGATCTGGAGACAAAAGACCTGGGTCCCAATCCTGTCCTTGATATTTTACTATCCTGTGTGACCTTGTGCAAATTTCTATGAAAATCCTATTTCTATGATACTAGAAGGCTTGTATGGCTACATTCTCACAACAAGCCTAGTAAGTGGGCAATGCCAATTTTACAGTTGAGGAAACCTAGACAGATAGGTTATGTCTTGTCCAAGCTTATACTGTAAATACCTAATGAAGGACTAAAACCTGACTTCAAATTAGGTACTGGTCATTTCCCCTCTCTGACTCTCAGTTTCTTCTTAAAGGGCTAGACTAGCTGATTTCTTAGACCCCTAATAATTTTGTCCTATGACCTCTGTTGATATGGCCAGAGCTTTTACTGCTCTTATTTTCTGATTATTTTTAGGTTCATGTAACATGTCACTACTTCTATATGAGTAGAATGTAAACTCCTTGAGAACCTCAGGCTGTTTAGCTTTTGCATTTGTGCCCAGTATGTAGCACTGTGCCTAATATGCAGTAGGGAGACACTCACTAAATGCTTGTTCAATTGAATTGAATGGAAGTCTTCTCTGTTTTCCCACCTTATCTCATCATATGGGATTTTCTTTTGATTTCTCATAAGCCTTTGACTGGATCTCTCTCTTTTTACTTTTATTATTGTCAGTTCAATGAATTCCAATATTCAGACCCACCATTACTGCTCTCTTTTGTTCCATCATTATGGACATATCCCTCCCCCTTTGGATGATCACCACCTTAGAAGCAGGACTCATGTTGCATCTTTGTTTGGATCCCTAATATCTAGACACTTAGTGTTTGTTCAATTGAATGGAAAGAATCGAATCACTCCCATTTATGAGATAAGGAAGAAAGGTTTCTTGGAGCAAGTGGAACCAGCAAGAATGCTTAGAATTTCAGTAAGTTCAGATAAGGCATGAGGAAAGGCAGTTCTGATGGACTGACATTGATCAAAAGCTCAGAGGTGGGAAATGCCAGGAAGCCTTATGGGAATGGTGAGAAAATCAGACTTCACAAATAAGAGAAATAGGAGCTAAGGCTTAAAAAGGGAAGAGGGGATGGGTTGAGCAAGGTGGGACATTGAGTAAGGTGCCAGACTAAGAAATCAGGAGCCAGTGCAGGATTTTGAGCAGAGAAGGTTTATGGTGGTGCTTGATTGTTTGCTCATGTTTGACTCTTCATGATCCTATGGATCTTAGCACTTCAGGCTTTCTATCCTCCTTTACCTCCCAAAGTCTGTCTAAACTCACTTTGGCTGCTATTATGACACTATCTATCCATCGCATCCTTTGCCATCCACTTTTCCTTTTGCCTTTGATGTTTCCTAATATGGTCTTTTCCAAAGGGAGATGTTCTATCTCCCTTATGTGGCCAAATCAAGGAGGAAAGTGATTTCTCACTAAAACACCAAAGACTGACAATAAATTTCCGTCTTTTATTGGGCCCTTACCAAGACTCCCCATGGAAGACTGAGATACCACTTACCAATGGACTTCACGATTAGAAAGGATTTCAGAAAACTTTTCAGTGGGTCATGGCACAGTCTAAATCCTATATGGATGCAGGAGCAACATCTAGTCTACTTTTTACATTCCCTTTCATACAGTCTCATTTTGTGGACAATCTGGTCTTTGAGCAGCACAACACATATATTGCTTCCAAACTTCTGCCCATGTCCTTCCCTTTCTCACTGCCTTCTCAGGATCTTTGGCTTCCTTTGAGGTTCAGCTTAGACACAACCTACTCCATGAAAATGGCTTAGTTTTTTTTTTAATCCCTGGTGTTTAGCACATTCCCTGGCATAAAGTTAAGTGCTTGATGTTTGCCTAATTGACTTTCTGCTCTCCTCTCCCATTTCACACCATCTCCATACCTTTCCCCTCATTGTTTTCTTCTCCAAAAGACCATGCAAACATTGGTTTGCTTTCATGAGTCTCCAATCACCACAGAGCATTCTTCACAGAAACGTGGGTATTGATATGACACTTTATGGGAGTTCAGAGCAAGGAGTGATTGTCAGCATTATCTGCCTTCTTTCCCCTAGCTACAATTACTTTCTCCATGAAGATGGCCATTTGCCAGTCTTAGAATGCTCTTCTGATTCCCTTCTGTCTCTGAGAATACTCAGCCCTCTTCAAGCCTCAGATCTTACACAAAGCCTTTCTCAACTTCACTACTTGCTAATTCTTTCGAATAGTTAGCCTGAAATGACTTTATTTGTACATATATAATATATAACATATACACGTACATACACATACACATACATACATCTGTGTGTGATTTTAATAGCACAGATGAGAGATGAAGAAGAATAATTCCATTAAAAATCAGAAATGGCAAATGATAGAACATCTTAAAGGAATGGTTAAAAAGTCTAATGTATACACATAAACATATATGGATATGTGCATATATGCACACATATATGCATATACAGATAAATTTCAGATTTAGTAGTGGAAAAGAATGTGTGTGTGTGTGTGTGTGTGTGTGTGTGTGTGTAGAGATAATTTTCTTCTCACTCCATATACATACATATAAAGAGACACACACACAGAGAATTTTCTTCTCACTACCTCCATTATTAATCCCTTTATTAAAGTATCATCTTTGTGACAACAAGGACTTAATTTATTGCTTTCTGTTCCCAGATCCTGACACATAGTATGCATTTTAATTCTTGTTGAATTGAATAGTTTTTATATCTCTCTATATACCCAATTTGTCACTGGAATTTCAGTCATATATTTCCAACTTTTGGGAGAGTGCCCCATAATTGCAAAATTGAAATAGAACTCAGAAGAATTGGAAGAAAGGGACAAGCATTGATTAAACACCTTCTATGAATCAAGCACTGTGCAAAATGCTTTTCAAAAAGCATCTTATTCTATACTCACAACAGGTGTGATGATTTTCCTCAATTTATAAATGAGGACAAGGAGACACACAGAGATTGTTATTTAATTTGAATTCAGGTTTTCCTGACTTTAGACCAAGCATTTCATCCAATCAATAAGTAAACATTGATCAGGCATCTTCTAAATGCCAGGAATTGTGCTAAGTGTTGGGTCCACTATACCTCCTAGCTACCCCTGATGTTCAGAGAACATCTAGTCCAAAACCTATCTATAAAGAATAGCATCTCTAATATATCTGTAAAGTGCCCATTCAGTCTTGGGTTGAAAACTTCCAGGGAAGGAGAACCGTTTACTCCCTGAGACTTCCATTTCTCTCTTGGACATCTATTTTCCTTTCCATCAACCCTAAATCTTCCCTTTTTTAACTACTCCCACTGGGAGCCAAGCAGGACAAAGCTAATTCTCTTTCCACAAGGTGGCGTTTCAGATGCTTGAATCTGAATTTAAGATGTGGCAGGGAAGACCACCTAGTACAACTGATGGCCAGAAAAAGTCTCCCCACTATGATGCATCAGGCAAGCTCTTAGCCAGACTATCCTCAAGGAACTCTAAGTAAGGGGTGCTTCGTAAGAAGCACTTATTTAATCCACAGGTCTCATTGCTCTGATTTTCCCATGAGAGTGTAAGCTGCTTGAGGACAAACAATGAATCTTTTTTTTAATGCATCATTTTATGCTCAATTCTTAGCATTAGTTTTTTTTTAAACATTAACATCCTAAATAGTATTTGTTGAAAGACAAAGATTCTTAGCAGAGCTTCTATCTAATCTCATAAACACTCACTAAAGCTCTGGATGTCTACATCCAGTTGGTGCTGCTTTTGGACCACTGAGCTGGCCACATTGTTTGAATGAGAAATATACACTTATGGAAAAAATATTATTTTATGAAGAACTAACACAAGGCAAGTGCTCCCAAGGTGATCAGAAAAAGTGATACAAGGACATTCGCAAGGTCTCAAGAACTTTAGAATCAATTGTATGACTTGGGAGACATTGACATAGAACTGCCCAGCAGGATGTATCTGTATCAGAAAAAATGTTATGCTCTATGAGCAAAGTAGAATTGAAGTAGCTCAAAAGAAACTTGAGATGCTCAATTAGAGAATCATCCCCAAATGTTCATAGGGACTATTCCTATCTGATTTGTGGCAGAGCATTTGGAGTTCATATTGATCTGATCAGCCACAGTCAGAAACAAAGTAACTTGACTCTGAGAGCAAAGAACAACAATCATTGCTAATTAAGCCCCTTTTGAACCACTTCTGTTCAGGTTAGGCTTTTTTCTATTCAATCAAGTCCAATTCTTTTTCTAGAGGAGGGGAGGAAATAAGCATTTATCCAGCTCCTACTACAAGTCAGGTTCTATACTAAACATGTTACAAATATTATCTCATGCAATTCTCACAATAACCCTATAACGTAGGCTTTATTATTATTCTCATTTTATAGATGAAGAAAATAAGGCAGACAGAGGTTAAGTGACCCAGGATCACACAATTGATAAATATTTGGGGTCAGTTTTGAAATTATTTTTGGAGGCTCAATATTTCATCCACCAGATCCCTAACTGCTTCTAGAGAGGGTTCGCTAGTCACACCCTATCCCTTACTACCTTCTTGCTTGAAGTCCTGTAGACTACAGCACCAACTAAAGTAGCTGCTCTTGTATCTTGGTCCCTTATAAGATCAACAGTGCAAGACTGAAAGTCAGGAGACTTGGTTTTAAATCTTTGTTATTAACTCACTGTTCAACCATAGGCAGATATCTCTCCTATCAGATTTTCTATCTGCAGACTGAAAGACTTAAACCAGGTGATTAAAAGCTATAATCTGCGAGAACTTAATAAAGTTAACTTCTCTGGGACTCAGTTTCCTCATTTGTAAACTAACGGGATGGTCTAGATGGTCTCCAAGGTCTCTTTCAAGTCTTTTTCATGAATCCCTACTTTCATATAAATTGTCTCAGTGAAGTCTCATGTCATACCATATGTGAAGAAGTAGTAGTGTTAGCCACATTTTCAGAAGAGGAAACCACGGAATCAAGAGGAAGTGATTGACCACAGTCAATTAGGGGGTCAAACACAGACTTCCCCCTACATATCCTGATTTATTTTCCTAATATCCTTTCCTTCTGACTATATAGGATCATAAGATTATAGTTGAATTGAATTATGAGTTGAAAAGAACTTGGAGACCATCTAGTCCAATCTCATGACTTGAGAGCTGAGAAAACTGAAACCCAGAGAAGAGGTATTTTTCCCAGTGTCACACAGCTCATATTTGTAAGAGGCAGGATTTGAACTCGGTTCCTTCTGATTGAGAATCTCAGATGACATAGATTATGGTAGCTAAGAAGACATTGTCAAAATTATGGTAACTAAGTATATTTTTTCCTGGTGTAATTGTCCTTGTGTATCCTAATTTAACAATAGACTCCTGAGTTATTTTTAAATACACCAATGAGGGCTGAGTGATTGAATGTGTTATTAACAAACGTCGGTGGCTTGTGATCGTCAATTACTTAACAGAGAGAATCAAAGTACAAATTGCTGGGTTCGGTCAATTACGACTAAAACGGAATAAAGGCAGCATTTTAATTGTGATCGGCGCGTTCCCGCTCCGGCACGGATATCACAGGGAATAACAAGCAGGCAGAAATACAGTGACCCATCGCTCTCCTTCTCCGCTCGCCAACATCACCGTTTCAGTTGAGCAAAAGGATCCCAAAGCAGAACCAAGTTAATTAGGTTCCTGAATTAGGGGAACAGCTAAATTGGATTCTCATCTAGTGTTTGTTTATTTGCAATTTATCTCAGCTCGGAGAAGATCTCACTGAGAAGTGAGGGACCAGTCAGATGATAGAATGGATTAAAAATTATTTTCTCCCCCTCCAAAATGCAGCGTATCTCTTAGGAGCCTAATGCTAAAACTTCTGAGAGGGAGAAAGAACTGCAAAGACCATCTAGTCCAACCCTACCTGAAGAAGCAGTTCAGTTTATGAATTCAATGAACGTTTTATAGAATCGTAGAATCTCGGAGAATTGGAAGGGCATTAAATAGGGGTTAGCCCAGAACCTTCTTGGCAAATATCCCCCTCCCCCAAATACACTGCCAAATGTTAACCAACTGTCACTTGAAGATCATCATTGAGAAGAAAGCCCATTATTATACTTTTGATGTAGGAAGAGACCATAGTAGATAGCCCGTAGGTAGACGGTTAGTATATGACTTGAGTTCCAAAATGGCTTTTATTACTTGAGAAATGCAGTGATGGAGGGTATTGATCTTTAGGTTATCAATCATGTGCCAAGTACTGTACTGGGCTACAAAGACAAAAGAGAAACTGGTCCTGTCCTCAAAGAGTTTCATTCTGATCGAAGAGACATGTGCACATATAAATTACGTGCAAGAAAAAACAAGTAAAATACCACATAATTTTGGAAGGGGAGTTCTAGCTGCCTGAGCGACCAAGAAAGGCACTTCACTATGGATGCCTTGAAGATTATGGAAATATATCTTCCCAGATTTCTCATTTGTCTATAAAATCTTCTTTCCAAAAGGAGAATCAAACAAAATAAATAGTCATAAGACTTCAAGGCATGGAAAATTGGCAATCAAAGGGGCATAGGAACCTAAGGAGTATAGCCCATTTTCTCATTATTTTCTGAACTTTGGATTTTTGGTATGCTACAGAGGCAATTTGATGTTTTGGAAAGAGATGTCAATTCAGTATTAAAGTAGCTGATTTTGAGTTCGGCCTTTAGTAATTACACTATGTGTGACCTTATAAGTCACTTCCTTCCAGGGTGGGGGTGGGATGGGCTCAGTTTACTCCTCTTTATACTTGTAGAGATTGACTAGAAGGTTTCTGAGGTCCCTTTTCACTTTCAAATTCTGTAATTTTGTAATCCTATTACCCTTCCCTATGGATAGGTCAATCAATGCATTTGGTTAAGATAGAATGTAAGTTTGTTGAGTAAGAATTATTTTTCTTTTGGATATATATTCTTAGAAGCTTACACAATATGTGATACTTAGAAGGAAGCTAATAAATCTTAGCCTTCAGATCTTTCATTTTGGGGGCATAAAAGGACTGGATGAGTAATAAAAAAATCTGGCTTCTAGTCAAATCCCAGCATGAAGATAACAATAATAATAACTAGCACCATTCCCTCTACTACCACTTACCTAGTTGGAAAGAACCTTTGAAGTCATTAAGTTTAAGTTCTACCCACAATAAATAACTTTTTCTCTCCTGGCCTTAATTTCTTTTTCTTTTTCTTTTTCTTTTCTTTTCTTTTCTTTTCTTTTCTTTTCTTTTCTTTTCTTTTCTTTTCTTTTCTTTTCTTTTCTTTTCTTTTCTTTTCTTTTCTTTTCTTTTCTTTTCTTTTCTTTCTTTCTTTCTTTTTCTTTTTTTCTTTTGCAAAATGGGAGGTGAAACTCGTCATCCTCTGAAGTGCTTTTTAGGATCAATCCTTTGTATGCTTGTTAATACTCCAGATTGCTTTTAGGTACCACTGCCAGAGTGTGGATCAAAGACTAGGAACTCTATGGATTTAACAATGGATCCTTATTTGCATTTCAGACTTACATCCTGGCTTTAGTCATCAGTCCTCCTGCCACTGAACCCTCGCCTGAACTGGTCCTAAAACTCTAATTCCAGGTGCTTATTCTTAATTCAAGCAAAAATAAGACTATCCCTAAACAATAGAGCCTTTGCAAATAGTCTATGCAGGGGATAAGTACACACAAAGATATTACATACAAAATAAATGTAAGGGCTATTCCCTGTGGCAAAAGAAGCCTCAGATACAATTCAGAAAGGCCTGACGTTGTGCAGGGGGCAGGAACCGGCACCAACTGGCGACTCTATTGCTTATACCTTAGAGTAAGGTCTGAGACCATGTGTAGAGGGAAGAAACTCTGCTAGGCAGTGACAGATCAGGGTAATAAGTGGCCATTGGACTGGGGCTGCATATTGGGAAAAGAGCAAGAACAGAAGTAGAAAGTAACGGTGTGCCTCTGACACTAAAGTAGGGTCTTACATCCATCTTACAGTTTAATTTGAAACCTGCAGCAGCTCAGTAACCATGACTGGGAACTCAGTCAAAAGGCAAATCTGCAGGCTTGACCCTCTGAATCCTCAGATTCTTCCAAATAACTGACAGTGGAAGGGGCCGGCAGCAGTCCGCCAGAGCTACATCTGGGATCAGGTTCACAGTGGTGTTGCCCAGTCCCGAGTCAGAAACTTGCAAAGCTTGGACCAAGAGGGCAACAACTAAACTGCCTGAGATCAGGTCACTTGAGGTACTTGCTTGTGCACATCTGCAGCCTTACCTGTCTCTGAGATCCTTGAAGAACACAGCCCTAAATACTCAGTGAAAACTGTGGCAGGACCCAAGAGAATACAAGATACAGAACATTCCCTCCAGAAATGAACAGAGCCTCACTTTAATGCAAAGTTTCAATCTGTGAAAGAGGGGTAAAAGAATGAGCAAACAGGATTTTTCTTTCCCAACATGATTCATATGAAAATATGTTGAAAATGAATGTATATACATAACCTATATCAGATTGCTTGCTAGCATGGAGAGGAAGAAAGTAAGGGAGAAAAGATTGGAGCTCAGAAATCTTACAAAACTGTATGTTTTGTTCCAATTATTTATAATTGGGAAAATAATACACTGTAAAAACAAAATTTTAAAACAGAATTCTCTCTAGATAGAGGTATAAGCTATAATTAAATCATCCTTGTCAACAATCACCTCAGATTATTCTTTACCATCTCGCGTCTTTGCAACAAACAAGTAAAAAAAAGCAAGATTGTACAAGTACAGATTATTTGCCATTCATCTAATAGAAAGAAATCTGGATTGCAAGCTTAAAGTACTGAATTCTAGTCTAATCAAATTACGGTGTTATTTTGGATTTACCTTAATGTGTCTTAATGCTATAAGAAAATACAAGATAAGAGATATGAAAACACTTCCATTCTTTTTGAATAGCTATATGTAGTAGCATTCTTATTACCCTAAAAGCAGTCTTTCAGCAGTTTTAATCCCTGAAACTGATATGAGTTTGAAAATAAGTGAAAAAGTTTTGTTAAATAATGGAAATATTTTATTAAAAAAAAGAATGAGTAAACATAAAAAGACATCATAAAAACTATTATGTTGATAAGGATGAGAAGATACAATTCCAGAAGAAAATAATTCCCAGACATCTACAAGCAAAATCTTAAAGAACATAGCTTGACAACAAGACCAATTATAGCTCTTAGAAGAAATGATGCAGAAGCTAAAAAGTTTTAAAATTACAAATAAAATGAGGTATACAGAAAAGAATAGGAAAAGAAATAGGTGTGGAGGAAAGAAATGAAAGTAGAATTAACTTAGCACAAAAGGTACAAAATCTTAGTCAGGGCATCTTTCAGATACTAATAGCTCAAACAATTCAGTGACTCCATGATATAACAAGAAACACTGAAACAGTCAACAGACTGAGAAAATGGTAGAAAATATAACATTTAAAAGAAAACTGATTTTAAAAACAGATGAAGATGGAATAATCCAAGATTCATTAGATTCATTAAGATAATCACCTTCCCTCCCCAACAAACAAACTCCAAACTCTGGACTACATATTCCAAGAAGTTGTGAGGAAAAAACCCCTACCCAGATCTATTAGAACCAGGGAGAAAAGTGAAAATAGAAAAAAAAAATTCATTGATCATTTATTGAAAGAGGCCCTACAGTGAAAACTCTTAAGAATATTATAGCCCAAATCCAGAGACTCTAGATCAAAGAAAAAATATTGCAACTTAAAAAAATACAAAAACCAACGAGCCACAGACAGGGTCACTCAAGATTTTTGAGTTGCCAACACAGAGACCTTCTAAGAATTAATTACAAAAAACCAGAACTATGTAGAAATTTTGAAATACAAGCATAGGACACAAGAGAATCCTAATAAAGTGACATGGTTTAGAGAGATGGGATCAAACAAGTTATAGTCTTGTGAGATCCAAAGGGCTGAAAGAGACATGAGTAACAGCCTTTATCCTTAAGGAGCCTGGGAAAAATTCTGCCCAGTGAAGATCTAGCCCAGCTAAGTGAGGAAGCAGTTGTCTATGACCCATGCCATATTCAGGAGGGGAAAATTGTGAGGATTTTGAGACTGGAAAAAAGGTACCATCCCTTCTGGTTGAGGGAGCAGATCATTTTACAGCAGCATCTTTAAGTGTGAGTCCCCTCTCCCTAGCTAGGGATGAAGAGGGCATATAGAAGGCAGAAAATTCTATTGAATTTGGGGGGAGATTTTGTGCTTCATTTCTTGCTAAATCTTCACAATAAGTATCCCTTTTGTAAAAACTTTTAAAAATCCCTTCTGGAGGAGGAGACAAAATTACTTAAAAGAACAATTAAAGGTCATTAGTAAGAAGATATTGTTCTTAAAGGAAACTGGAGGTAGCCTTTAGTGGGGAAAAAGAACTTGACCTTTCTTTGTATTGTAACACTGAGAAGAATGCTTACCATATAGAAAATTAAGTTCAAAATTTTTTGATTGACTATATGTGTATATATATATACATAAATAAATAATACATATACACACGTATACACATACATCTACACACATGTATATGTATGTATATGGACGCATGTATACAAACACACACCTACACAATACATATATATGTGCATGTAGGTGTATATGTGTGTATATAAATGTGTGCGTGTGTTTTGAAGGGAAGCCTCTGGGGAAGTCAGGCTCCCCATGTAGAAGGTGATGCTTGAGCTGAGTGAAGGAAACCAGAGATTCCCAGCGAGTGTACGCCTTCCAGACATGGCAGACAGACAAGTGCAAATATGTGGAGATGAGAGATAAAGTATCATGTGTGAAGAACAGCAAGACAGTCAGTTTGACAGGATTCTAGAGTGTCTGGAAAGGGGATAATGTATGCCAGGTTGGGGATGTAGAATGGAATCTGTTTCCAGAAAGATTTAAATACCAGACAAGAGAGTTCATATCTGGTCCTAAAAGCAATAGTGAGTCACTGGAGTTTGCTGAGTAAGCGAGGAGGTTGATTAATACTGCATTTTAGGAAAATCACTTTGATGACTCCATATAGGCAAAATTAGGGTGGGGAAGGGTTGGAGGCAGGTAGAACAATGAGGAGGCTATGGCAAGAGTTCAGGTGTGGGGTAACAAGGGTCCGAACATGGCCATTGAGTATAGAAGACTGAAATGTAAACTTTGATGTGGGGGCAGAAGTGAGAGAGAGTGAGGATATACAGTCCCTTCTTGTTAATGAGCTGCAGCTTCGCAGATAAATCCTGATAGTAAGAAAACCACTGGTAAAAGTAATAACTGGGATTCTGTGATCACCTGGAAGGCAGAGAGGGAACAGGGATGCTAGCCAAACAAGGGATAGAAAAGTTAAGTCATTTGTCTGAAGTCACATAGCAAGTTCATCAACAACCTAAAGAGATAACTTGGGTCTCATGATCCCTGGCCCGTTCCTTCTTCCCTAAGTCAATTTGTTTTTCTTGTCCTAACTTCATCTGATGTATGATAAGCCTGAATTCATTGATTGCTAACTCTGCAATCCAGTTCAACAATTTATCTTATTTTAATTCTCGGATTCCCATTTGCACACAGATGCAGCACAGGCATCAGTGGGATGATGAATGCCTCCCTTGAGCATTAATGAAGCGTTGTGGGATTAGGGACACTGAGGACACAGCTCATCTAAAGAAATGGCATCTCAGGTTTAGCTGGTTAATCCTCCATAAGCCCCCCTCACATAGTCAAAGGCAGTGGGAGCTGCTGGCAGAATTGTGGGCAGTTGCCATGACAATAATGTAGTCTCGCTCATCTCCTCAGAACACCTTTCCTATCCACACACCAGAAAAGAAGGTCATTATCTTTGATCTGGATGGAAGTTCTACATTCCAATATTTAGCTTTCTGTCTGTATCTGTGCTTCAAAACAGTTATAAACATTTGCTTAGTGATTAGGGTCCATCACAAGGGCAAATATTGGGTTAGAGAAGTAAGTTTTCCTCCTTTTCATGTCCAGCAACAAGCCCTGTCTGTCTCTGAGGCAGCTGCCTCAATAGATTCCTTTAGCCACAAGAAGGAGGTAGTAGGAATGACTCAGTGTAGTAAATTGACTTAGGGAAGAAGGAACGGGCCAGGGATCATGAGACCCAAGTTATCTCTTTAGGTTGTTGATGAACTTGCTATGTGACTTCAGACAAATGACTTAACTTTGCTGTCCCTTGTTTGGCTAGCCAATAAGAGGGATTGAGCATTCCTGTTCCCTCTCTGCCTTCCAGGTGATCACAGAATCCCAGTTATCAGAAGATGTAAATCAGTTAACAAGTATTAGTGGCAGGCTATAAAGGGGCATGCTTATCTGGTGGTTTTTTGACCACTGTCAACCAGAACCGAATCCTGGATTGATGAAGAATAACAACAATAACAATGACAATGACAAGAATTTCATACAGATCCATTAATCAATCATTTTTGAGATACTGGGATGGGTGAGAGTGAAATGGTTCCTGTCTTCAAGGATCTGCTCTCTTTCAGAAGAAACCACATGGAGCTATCTAAGGATTTACTTAGCTAAGAGAAGCCAATCTAAGTGACAGTGAGGGCACAAATATATGGGTAGAAAGAGACAGAATCTGCCCTATACATGCCAGATACTGTACAAACCTCTGGGGATACTGACACATGCAATTAAGGTAGTCCCTGCCCTTGAGGAAAGCGTATATGTTAATATGGGAAGAAATACATAAAAGGGGGACTGGATAAAAGAGGAAGTGAGCAATCTTGGTGGTATTTCATAGGGAAAGTGGGAAAGAGTTATGGAGAAAAGGGGTTAAGTGACTTGTTGGTGATGGAACAGGAAGCACAGAATTGCAAGTCAAGCTCAGATGATACATTTGAGCTAGAGATTATATTGTATAGTTCTCTCATTTTACAAATGAGGAAACTGAGGTACAGAGAAGATGAATTATGGGTTTAAGGGCATTTTAATAATAGACCAGTCTGAAGTTTGAAGCCACATTGCCAATAGGCCATAAATTTTTCTCAATCCATTACATCTTGAACGGTCAAATAATTTTAACTCAATGGACGTTAGTTTTGCTTTTTAGTAATAAGCTATTGCTATGATTTTATTGATGGAGAAAACATCGAAGAAGAGGTATTATCATCTGCTTTGTCCAGGCACCTTAAGGACCATGGGAACCTTCCTGATCTGCAGCTAAAACTTTTCATTTTTGTGCGCTCTTTGAAAACAGGGATTGTCTTACTTTTCTATTACTGTTCTCAGTGCTTAGCATAATGCTTTTCACATAGTAAGTGCTTAATAAATGCTTTATTTATTCATTAAAAGAAAGGAATAAGTTATTTCCCCTTCATAGGTCTTAATTTCCCTTGTAGGAAAAGTTTGAATCATATTGCAAATATTCCTTCTAGTTCTAAGAGACTATGAATTTAGATATAATGAGATTTGTTGTGTGTGTGTGTGTGTGTCTAAATTTTTTCTTAGATTAAAAAAAAGTTTTATGGTTTTTTTCCTCTCAAGTTTCTTTGCATGATGGAGTCAGGTTAGGTATCTTGCAGGTGGTGACTTTTCATTCCCTGTTGATGAGGTTTTAATTGTGTCATTACAACAGAGACTCTGACAATCACTGGGTAATTTGGAAGTTTGATAACAGTGTGGGTGTTGATGTCAAGGAGACGCTGACTTACACACTGGCAAAAGGAAGCCAGGCTTGTACAGCTCCTGGAAGGGCTATGAAAAGTGGAAGTAAAATCTCCTAAAATAAAACGGGAAAAGCATGAAAATGGCCCCAAAGAAGAAACTCTAAACCAATGAGTCAGTCAGAAAGCTTGTAGTAAGTGTCTCATGTGTATAAATTATCATTATAAGCTGTGAAATTTAGAAGCTTAAAGGCATACTCTTGGAAGCGATGAAAGTTGATTAAATATGAGCACACACCATTGATACTGGAAGAGGCAGTTCAACCTCATATCAAGATCATTGGACTTAAGAGTTCAGGCTAAACTTCCAACTCAGAGCCCAGATGTACGGTCTTGGACAATTATGCCAGCATTTTGGAAGTGCTCTTTCTTCTGTAATAAGGAGATCATGAAACTTATACTGGCTGTCCCTTCTCCAGATTATTTGTTTGATGAAAATGTTTGAAGAGTATTTGGAAACCAGAAAGTCCTAGAGAAATGAGAATGATTAGAATGACCACAAACCTACCACCATGAGAAGCAGGAACTGTCCAAGGAAAGGACATTGGGAGGAGGAAACTGGAAGAATGGGTCTTTATATGGACCATCTGTATTGGGATCCAATTGGCCAAGAAGATGGAAAAATTCATAAATGAAGGAAGGGAGAGGGAGGCAGATTGCAAGGAAGGATATTGATGAGGAAGGAATTGGAGCTGTGAGGGAAATAAACCTAGAGGATGAAACTAAGCATTGAGAAAAGGAAAGACATATGGGAAAGCAACCGGGATAATTTGGGAATATTGTGTTGATCAGAAACTTATATGTTGTTCATGAATATTTGTAGAACTCTTGGTGCCTTGTTAGGTGATGGGAGAAAAAAATGTGATTATGAACAATTTGTAAATCTCCTTTTTGATTAAAAAATGCCAGAAGCTGTGGATTTTCTACTTCTGGCAACTGTTTCCCAGAGAGGAAGCCATCTGTTCTGGATGGTTTAGACTCTGGCCTTTTCAAAGATGGAAGCTGGATCATACCTCAGCTATTAAATACCCATGTGTCCCTGGAACTAAATTATTTTGCTCCCTGGGATTTCATCTTGTTATCTTGCCAATGGAGGCAGTTGAACTTTTAGCTACTTTTCAGCTCTAAATCCTGGGTAAATCTGTAGATTGCAGGAGGGGATTCCTTCCCAAGTAGAAGGTCTTGTGATCTAAGCTCTTTTCTCCTTATAGCTGATAATTACTGAGGGGCAGCATCCTGCAGCAGATGGAGTAATGTACCTGGATACTAAGATTGGTTCTAGGCATGGTTCTACTGCTGCTGAATTGGCCCACCTCGATGAGCCTTCATCTTTAAGAGAGAGAACTATTTATAACTCTCAAAATGATATGAGGAAAGGCTTTTGTAAACTGGAAAAAGAAATTCCACTGTGCCTTTTCATTTCAGGGGAGGTGCTGCTTGAGAAGGCAGAGTCTGCACGTCTATGTTCAGTGTTCACCTACCCTCTGGCCTCAGTCACCTAGCAAAGGGAAGCATGAAAAAATCCCTTTGGGGGAGTGACACTAAGAGTGGGCTCTTCACAAGCTTGGGGGCTAGGAGAGCTTTAGGGATGTTATTTACTGAACCTTCTAGCCAGCCAGCCTCGAGGAAAGCAAACAGATCTGAGATAAAATAGCATCTACTCTGGACTCCAGATAATATTGCATGTTGAAGGGAACAAACTCTCTGGCTGTGTAAATATCATGTTGTCCTGAAGGCAGGCCAGGTGAAGTCCTTCACTAATTTGACAGCATCCTTCATCTCTTTTGTATCTCTCTATCACTGCCTCATTGGAGGAACATGGATATGAGAATTGTTATAAGGATGACAACAAATACAGGAACAATGGTGGATGTGAAAACTTGTGTGGGCACCTGGGTTGGTTCACTGGGAAAGTTTTAGTTTCTCATCTATAAAAAAGAATGATGAAATGGGAAAAGAAGTTAATAAAAGAGCCAGAGAATTGCAGCTTGAAATAAAGGAATGGATAGAAAAGGAGGAAAAGGAAAGAAATAAACATTTATTATGTGCCTATTACAATGTCAGGCTAAGAGATTTATAAAAATGATGTCATTGGATCCTCATGAACCATTTTACAGTTGTGTCAGACAGAAGTCTAGTAACTTGCTTGGGATTCATAAGTGTCTAAGCTTGGATTTTGTCTCAGGTGTTCCTGCCTTCAGGGCCATTATTCTTTCTACTTCTTTATGCAACTATCTGAGGGACCTTAGGGGTATCTACTCAAACCCTTCCCACTTATAGATTAAGAAATGAGTTCCATTGAGGGCAGGGGGGTTCACCCAAGATCATGAAGGTCATTTATGTCCCAAGATTTAGTTAACATAATTGCTAACTTTATTATCAGGACTAGAATTCCATTTCAATCTTTCTGATTGCAAACCCAATACACTTTCCACTGTATGAAGCTCTATCCCTTCTTCTGCTTCTTTCATGGCTCTATCTCTTATGTGAAGATCAGAAGAAGCTCTAAGAATAAGCATATCTTGAAACTGCAAAGTGTTACAACAATGTGAACTCCTTTGTAGATGGACCCATTCCACTGTAATTTCTGTGCAATGTCAAGCAGTCATTCAGTCTTCATGTATTTATCCCACAGTTATTTTTCTTTTTCTTTTCTTTAAAAAAATTTTCCCCACAACTGTTTTTCATGTGTTGGCCATGTGCAGGACATTGCGCTGGACACCAGGAGAGATAAGAAGGTTAGATCTGGGATAAGTCCAGCTCCCTTAGGACTCAAAGTATGATAGATAATGGAGACAAATATAGAGAACCACAACATGGTCTCATAAGTGAGGCAAGTGAGATCTGAAAGGCAAAGTCATTATCAACAGGGTTCATCAAGAAAGGTTTCCTGGAGAAGATAGCATCTGAGCTTGGATGGACAAGGATTCAGCAGCCTAGGAAAGGAAAAATAGCATCTCCCATTTAAGAAAAAGGGTAGAGGCATAAGATCACATGGCATGGACAGGAAAGACTGAACTACAGAGTGTATAGAGAGGAATGGTATAAGAGCAGAGAGGATGTTGTGAGCCAAATATCTTGGGATCACTATGATAGCTCCCAGGGGTTTAGTGGACATTTAGTTTATCACCTCTGTTTTTACAGAAGAGTTGCACAAAATCACATAGCTAGCAAATTGTAGAGCCAAGATTTGAACTTGCATCTCTGACTTTGAGTCCTAGTCTTTGTTCTCCTCCTGCCAAGATGCCTTAGGTAGGTGTCTTTGCTCCCAATCATGGCCATCTTCCAACAGTGCTTATAAAGTTGTTATGGCTGGACCCAGGTCTCCCTGCTGGCCTTTCTTTTAAGCCTAAAGGAGTGCCCCAGAGGGAGAAGGGAAGCCCACCGTTAGAAGAATTTTCTCCCCTCTAATGTATACTGTTCACTATGATTTGTGTTAAGATTCTGGTGACCACCTTAAGGTCAGGCATTAAAAACGGGATGCTGATAATTTTCAGGTCACTCCCAATTCTCCAACACTGTTGAAGATGTCAGAGCCTGGATCGATGAGAGCGATCCAATGTATTTCATGAACACAGATTTGCTGAAAAGCTTGGACGGGGCCCCATAGCTGAGATTAATGACAGATGTAGAGCTTGGGAAATAAGAGGAAGGAGCCAAAGCGGGACGTATATTCTTGCCAGAGCTGACCTGGGCACCTTAGCCTGATTAGCTGCTTGCAGGAGGGCCTTCTAAAGCTGGGCAGCAGAGAAATTTTGTGGGAGAGCCTGAACTGCTTAAAAGGAAAGCTCCTTTGGGATTTGTGCTCAACCAGAACCTGGGAGGATGCATGGGCATCCCTGGGATTGCACCACGCTTGGGGCTCTCCAATCTGCTCCAAATTTGATGGAGCATCTTCTTTTAGGCAGTTATTGAAGCTTTCCCAGGGAAGCCTTATTATAGACTGACATAGTTCTGGAAGCCTGACCCTGAGAAAAGAAGGAAGTAGGAAGTGTAACCACAGCACACAAGTGGTAGAGTGGGAAGTGTTAACTCTGGAGGAGTTAGGAAATCTCGAGTCAAATCATGCCTTGGGTGCTTCCTAGCTCTACGTGAATTACTTCATCTTGGATCTCAGTTTTCTCATCTGTAAAATGAAAGAGTTAGACTTAACAATTTTAAATATATGTCTATTGTGGAAGTGAAATACAGCACACACACACACACACACACACACACACACACACACACACATACATCCCTTCAATAGCTGCCTTGCAAGGAAGAGTTGGGATACTGGGAGGTACACATTGAGAAATCACTATTTTTCAAAGCCTTCTCAGGATCCAATCACTGTAAGACCCAAGGCTTATCTGAAACAGAACCACCTTCTGAATCTGCTACAGGGCTTATTGAGGCAGTAGTCTATTACTCCCATCACCAAACTCCAGGATCCTTCCTGCTTAACTTTTTCACTGCTCTTGTTGCCTCATAATGCAGCTCCAGCATAGCTCAGTGGCAAACAGCTCCCTGCAGTCAAGCCTGTAAGCCTTATCAAAAGCAATTGAAAAAGGTTTTCATGCTATTGTGGAGAAAGATGGAGAGATGTTGACTACGTAATAGTACAGTTGGATGTATTCTGAACTGGTTGAATGGACACGTTTTAAAGAATAATCATTGATATTTTCAGGACTAAATTGACAGGTGGCCTCCAGTGGAACTGCACCCAGGAGAGCTGTTATCAGTGGTTTTTAAAAAGTTATCAATGACTTAAATAAAGGCAGAGGAGGGGTGCCTGTCAGATCCCGAGAAGACACTGAACTAACCCATGTTTGACATATGAGATTCAGAAAGACCTTGACAATCTATAACGTTTTACTCAAAGAAGATGCAATTTTGTTGGAAAAATATGAAATCTTTGCCTTGGTTTCAAACAATCAATTTCCTATGTATAAGAGGCTGTAACTAGACTTCTTTGTTATTTCTGTGGGGTTCAAGCTCAAGATGAGTTCACGGTGAAACTTGACAAGACAACAACAAAAAACAGACTTTTGTCTCTTATCTGATCTGCTCAGATCTGAAGTATTATCTTCAAGTTACTTTAAAAGTAACTTGAAGATTCTGAATTCTTCCATGGGAGAGTAATCGATGTTTTTAGGCTTTGTCTTAGAGGACACAACAAGGAGGCTTGAGTAAGGCTAGGAATGGAGGTAGACATAAATAAAAGCAGTCCAGTAAATGGTTTATTCTGGCTGGAGGTTTGCAGTCACCACTTGTCAGAATATTTGTAGAGCAACTGAGTGGTCTAGACAGTCTCTGAAGCCTCTTCCAGCCCTGATTTCTGTAATTCAGGGGCCCAGCTAACTCTACTCTGATCTACTGTCACAGTTGGCCACGAAGCTAAGGATGTTGGGTTCTTGGTTCAATTTATCTGTACAATTATAGGAACAGACCAAGACGACCATATAGAATCCCACAATCTCCCACAGTAGTGTTCCCTTTTGTTGTTCTCTCATTACAGGGGAAGAAACTGGAATTCAAGCATGCTTCCGATAGTGAACAGTTCTCCTTTATAATCAGGATGCATTGGGATGTGTAACAGCAAGCTTCTCATCTAATCTTCCTAAATGGTTTTCAGGTTCAGGACATGTACTTTGGCAATTAACACACACAACAAGAAAATTCTCCTTTTATTTCACAACTTCCTGCTTATCTATTTGCAACACGAAGTCTGGGCTCCTCGCTTTCATAGCTGGTAGAAAGGGTACTAATGAGGAGCTGAGAGAGGGAGTTAAAATCGTGCTATTTGGAAATTGTTCTTGGTTTCTAGAGAAATGGCAAAGTGTCAGGGGGAAACACCTGGACTTGGGTGTCAAGAGACCTGGGATAAAAATGTATTAGGATCATTTGTTATAACAGCTAGGTGGCACTATTGGTAAAGCAGTAGACTTGGAGTTGGGAAGACCTGAGTTCAAATATGGCTTCAGATATTTACTAAGTGTGTAATCCTGGGCAAATCACTTAACCTCTATTTATCTCAGTTTTCTCCCTCATAAAATGGAGGTAATGATAATAACCTACCTCTCATGGATAAACCGAGATTCTATTTGTAAAGTGCTTTGCAAACCATAAAGCACTATTAAATGCTAGCTAGCTATCTCTGCAATAATGGACAAGTCCCTTAACTTCCTTGAGCAGCAGCTCCATCCATAAAATTCTAATAATAATTATACCTATAAGACTTAGCCCACAGGGCTGTTATGAGTTTCCAGTGAGATGATGTAAGTAAAGTGCTTTAGAAGCCTTAAAGTACTCCAAGAATGTCAGCTAATATAATTCAGTTCCTTGGAAGGGGATACATCTCCCCCCTCTATTACATGAATTTAAGAAGAGTCAGGATGACCACTTGTCAGGTTTAGATTCCTGGGAAAGTATTTGTTCAGCATTCCAGACCCTGCGAACTCATTATCATGAAGAAAATAGACCTATAAACATAAATGGATCACAGGTGACAAGTGAGGCGAGAATCAACAGTACCCTTGCTTTCTGACACTCCTAACCGAAGGGCAAAAAGGATGTGCCATGGGATTGATGGCAGGTGCACAGCAGACCCAGCAAGATGGCATCTGTTATGTAACCTAACGGCCCCCTCCAACTCAGGGCATCCTTGCAGCGGCGGCAGGCAGAATCCAGCCTTTGAGGGGATGGAGTTCTAAGGGTGATTTATCCTCTGGCTTTATGTTGGGTATGAGCTCTGAAGGGATCTGCCCCCACACTATAGGCTGGCACAACTGCAGGCATTATGGATGTTTATAGCCCCTTTGCAGCATCTGCTGCAGCTGGTAATGTCCCAGTTTATGTCGTATGAGTTGTTTTTGTTCTTGTCCAATTCAACCCATGTGGACATCTTCTCCAATTCTTCTCCATCTAAAGTTTTCTTCCCTGGATAAATTTCAAGGCTGCAAAACACCCCCAAGGCCATTTACATAAAGAGAAATCACTTCCGCAACACTGATTAACAATCAATCACCAAGCATTTATTAAGAATATTGTCATAGGAACTGGAGATATGAAAATAAAAGGAGAAAAAAGCCTTATTCTCAAAGATGTTACATTTTGCCAGAAGAATAAATGGAAATGCTGCCTTCCCCAAATACATGTGTGTACTCATGTGCACACACACATATTAACACAACGCACATATGTGTATATATATATATATATATATACTACACAGACACATACATTTATATCTATCTCTATATATGTACCATATACAAATATGTAATAAGATTATACTATATAAATAGAATCTTTTATATACAAACAGAAATATATGTGCATATGTATATATGTACACACACACAAACACATAAAAAATTATGTGAAAACCAAGCAGCTGCAGTAAAAGTGCAGAAATCTCCTTTAGAAAGTGACTCGGACTTTTCCCTAAAATGGCACTGAAGGTGAAGAAGGAAGCAATTCTCTCCCCCAAAATAAAAGCTAAGTCTGAGGTCTTGAAGGCCAAAGGCAGTGTTGAACGGCATCCATAGCCATATAAAAATCATAGCATCTCCTACCTTCTGTCAACTGGAGACACTTTGAGGCTAACCCAAATACCCTTGGGAAAGTGTCCCTCAGAGAAACGAGCTTGATCCCTGTGCCATATTAAGTTTTCCTTGCCCCCTGAGTCTGCTTTGTGGACATCAAGACCAACAAGCAGACAGAAAAGAAGCTGTATGACATTGATGCGGCCCAGATCAATACCCTGATCCGGCCTGATGGGAAGAAGAAGGCCTATGATCATCTTGCTCCAGACTGTGGTGCTTCAGATGTTGCCCACAAAATTGGAATCATCTAAACTGTGTGTATTTCTCCCACTTCTCCTACAATAAAAAGTTTTACAGTATATATAGAAAAAAGAAAGAAAGTGGGTTTTGTTCAGTAAAAAGGCATTTAATGATTCCAATAGTCAGAGGGTGGAGCGAAAGCATTCACCACTCAGGGGACAGCCAATGCAAAGGCATGGAGGCTGGAGAAGGAATGTCCGCCACAGTGGCCCATGAGGGTCTCTTTTATATGACAGTTCTTCTAATATTAGCAGATAATGAGAATACCTCCCCCTGCTCTTGAGTCAACATGTGTCGTTCCTTCACGTCATTCTCTCATGTCATGCTCTCCATTATGCCCACCTCCAACAATCATTATATTCTTCCTCCCAGTCTCTATATTTGGATCATCTCCCCACTCCCACCAGCAGCTGACAAGCTGACATCTCTTATTTTTGGCATCCCACATATCCTGCCTGGCCCTCCTCAAGCGTGCCTTCATCTTCCCTGAACTCTCTCCCACTTCAATCCCTCATGACCTCTATTTTCTGTAACTTATTGCGGCTCTTGGTTTACACCTTGCTTATGATTTTTATTATATTCTCAATTTTATTAGCATTGTTTCTGCTCAAGAGATCACTGGGGGATGGTGTACAGCTAGGAATGTAAGATTGTCCTCGGCTATATGAAAGAGTGCCACGGAGAAGAGAGATTAGTCTTGTTTTGCTAGACCCCAGAGGGTAGAGCTAGGAACAATGGGAGTTTTACAATGAGGAAAATGTCTGTTTGGTATAGGGGAAAAATTTCTTCCTTGCAATTAGAACTGTCCAAATGTGGAATAAGCTCCTTCAGGAATGGGTGAAAAGCATACCATGGGGAAGAGTTCAAGCATTGGCTTAATGGAGATACATTAGAAAACAAAGGAAGACCGAATAAACAAGTTGTGGCCCATTGATTCAATGATCTGCTTCTAAGCTGATAGAAACAATCCATATGAGGAATATTGAGAAGTCTGAGAAGATATAGATACACATGAAGTAAGCAGAACCAGGAAATGAAACCAACATACCCAATAACTTTAATAACATAAATGGAAAGAACAATGTATTGTTCTTCAAATCAAAGTAGGATGTTTTAAAATTAGAACGACCTACCTTAGTTTCCAAGAGGAGAGTGAAGAAAACAATTCTTCTCTTCCTTTCCCCCAAAAGGTTGGGAGCTGTAAATGATGAATATCACTGAGTTCCACTTCCACCCCCTCTAGTTTTTTTTTAACTTTTTGTTATAAGGAATGGATCTTTGGAAGGAAGGGAACATAAATAAATAAACAAATAATATCAATACAATTTATTATTTTTTTTTACAAAGAGGTAAATATCAGCTCCAAAGAACTTTCCAAAAATGAGAAAAATTTTCATTTGTTCAATTCAATTAAACATACTGGTTAAATACTGACTGGGTGTACTTTCCTGTTCTTGTATAAGACTTGGTGATAAAATTTGATATAAGCAATTGGAGTTCACATTCTAGAGCAAGGGTGCCCTAAATGCGAGATAAACAATACATGATCATAGGGTTTTAGAGCTAAAACCTGGAAGGGACCTCAGAGATCATTGAATTAAATCTCTTCATTTCATAGATGAGGAAACTGGGGCCACAAAAGGTTAAATGATTTTCAGAGGTCACTCGAGGAATAATCAGCAGAATTGAGACTAGTGTTAGAGACACAAAATAAATAAAAGAGATAAGATCAGAACATTGAAGAATTATTCCCAATGGAAGGTATTAATGGAGGTTTCCTGTCAGAGGCAGCATTTGAATTAGAGTTTGGATTATGGAAAGGGAAATAGAAGAGAGTGAGCAAAGTAATAGAGCAGGGATAGTCATGTTTCAGTAGGCAGAATGATAGCATTTTACTAGATATTTGGAAACCTATAGAGAAATAACATGAGGGAAAACAACAAAATAAACAATACCAGACTATGGAGATTTTTGAATGTCAGGGAGAAGAAGAACACAAATTTCTCTTTTGTTTCTCCTTCTATAGGTCCTTGCTGAAATACTTTCCTTTTATAATTCATTATTTCTTTTCAGGAGTACATTGTCTTGACAAACAAGGCTTGGATACTATGTCCTTAATCAAATTTTATTTACCAAAACCATTTCAACAATTTGCAATCATTTCTTGGAGGCTAAATTTTCCTTCTTACATTCATATATGAACTTACTTTTAAAAAGTCACCCATATGTACTGCCTTGGCACATGGCTTCATCAGGTGCTGTTTTGCTTCTGACCAACATCTTAAATATTTTCTTCTAAGTATTTTTGAGTTTCTACAATTATTTTTTCCCTACTGTTATAAGAACTAATTTCTTCAGTATGCTCTTTGGCCCACATCTAGAAATATTCTCTCTTATCTTCTAGTCTAGGGTTAAAATCTTTCTGATCTTATGGCCTTTGTTGGGTTATATGGTGGGACATGGTCATTAGGTTTTATAAATTCTCACAAAACTCTGTCCTATCTTAATTTGGCACCCCGGATTATGGCATTGTCCACAGCTCTTTAGTATATGGCTACCTCCAATTTCAGTATATGGCTACCTCCAAACCCCCCGAAAAAGGAGTCAGAATTTTCTTTGCCCTTTTCTCCTCTCTCTGACTCTTCACTAGAGACCACCTCTCTTTGTTAGCCCTGTAGAGTGATATTCTTATTTCTGTAGGGCTGCTTCATTCTCAAAGGGTAAATTCCTCCCTTCCAGAGAGGCTTTCATAATTGTTCAAAATGATCAGGGATCTTTTTTGTTCCTTTCCTCCTTTGTGTCTTCTTTTCCCATCCTTTACTCTTCTAATACAGGTCCCAATTCCCCATATGAGTCTTCAGAATCCCCCTCCCAGCATGTTTGTTTTCACTTTGACATATTTACTTCATTGCTTTTACTAATACTTTAGTCTCTCTATTGAGTCAGAGAGTAAGTAGACATTCTCGAAGTCCTTTGCACATTATTCTAGTAGAGACACCACTATGATTATGTTACTATTCCTTGATAAGGGACAGAAATATAAAATAATCTCTACCTGACCCTGAAATATTTTGCTTGTTTTCCATATTTCCTAGAAATGAAATCATATGTTTTGGTGTCTTAAAACCAAAATCCCCTCTGCTAACTGCCACAGGAAGCTTTCTATTTGTAGTACCTGGGGTTTTTTCCTCTGAGGCTCTTAAGCACAATTTTCCTAATAGGATTTCCTGTCTCCTTTTGGGGGTTGCGGGAACTCATCTGTTTTATCCAATTTTCTGGGACTTCTTGTACCACTATCCTTTGCTCTTTAACTTTATACTTGTCAAAGTCATGAGAATTTGAAGTTGCTTTCAGCAATGTCTTTCTTTGGAGTAGGAGTCCCATGCTGGCTTTCTTTGCACCCCTTTCTCAGCAAGCATCACAAAGCCTTCCACATAGTAGGATGTTCATTAGTGTACTGAGCCATCCTGATGACTCCAGGAGCATTGGATCTTGTATAGGCCCCGGGACTAAGACAAACACTGATACTTTAATTCCATTTTGGTTCAACATCATCAGCAAAGGAGACCATTGCTAATTTTCATCTCCTTGACACATCCTAGAGCAGTTATGGGAGAGAGAGTTAGACTATCTTGTCAGTCTGTTGAGTAGACCTCCCCTTATACCCAATATCATATTCTAGTGATTCCATTTGGCTCTGAAGAATGTCTGCAATTTTTATGTGATAAAGTAGTCCCCACCACAAATTGCTCCTGTGATTCCTTAGCAAATAGAGTGATGGTGTTTGTGCTAGAAATTCTGCAACTTCATCTTATGAATTACTCTCTCAGTCTTGTCCTTGGGATGGATAGTCAAACAGCATCCTAGGTAATGGAACTGTTGACTTTGTTCATAGTTCACAAGCTCATAGGATCCTTAGATTTAGATTGGGATTTGACCTTAAAGATCAGATTCTCATGCCCTTTAATCTACTCACTGAAACACTCTACAAATCAGCCAAAGGGGTAAAACTGGGCTAAGTTTGAGAGGCAACATGGGACTAGAAAGTGGACTTGACTTTGTAAAGAATTGGGTTTGAATTCCCTTTCTGACACTTATAAGCTGTGTGTGACCACAGTCAAGTGACTTAACTTCTAAGTCTCAGCTCCCTCATCTGTATCATATGCCTTTTCATTATGCTCTGTTTCTGATAATTTCAATGAAAAAAAAAGCCTCATGTCTATCATTACAATACACATTGACATATTATCTTTAAAAAGCTGTCCCTTTGTTTCTGGAAGATATCTGGAGTCTTAATGTTCTTTGATAAGAGCTGCAATTTCCTAAAGGCATCCAATCTGTTATTCTACTCTAGTTTAAATATGAATCCACTTCTTTTTTCATCTTTCCTATCTCTTCCAAATATCTATACTGCTACACATAAGATCTATATATTATTCATCCATCTTCATGCCATATAATGAACAATAGCCATTCTTCATCCACTTTTTTCTATGTGAATGGCTAAATTGAATTCTTTAGAATGGCTACATTTTCTCCTCCAGGAGACTCTAACGTTCTGAAGCTTGATGCAACTAGCACGATTTCCTCCATAAGCAGGAATATTTGAAGGACCTCATTGTGTGTTGAAAATCATTTCCCAAATTGGATTCTGTCCTTGATCTCCTCCATCACTCTGACAAATACTAAATGTTTCCCCTCTATTATGTTTTTTTTCTGATGTTAGTGTTCAAAGAGTAATTGGACAAGGTTATTTTTTTCCTGTTACTATAACATTCAAAGACTCTTGTACAATATTGACATCTACATGGAAACACCTTGTTAGAAGAAAGTCTTTAAGGGAACATATTGCTCTACTGAAACAAATCTTTTTTGGATAGTTACCAAAGCATAGGTAAAATAAATTTTGGGTTTTGCACACCTTTCAGTCAATTATAGGATGGTAAAATCATCATTTTGGATCTTTGTCTAAAGTGCCAGCCTGTTATCTCTTAATATCTTCATTGCAAATATTCTTGATATATGTAGAGATGAAGCTCATAAAAATTGCTTATAGATGGAAAAGTTGGGATATTGATCAGAATCTGCTATGTTCTTGGTCACCAGTTTCTATAGTAATCTGTTGCGAGACTTTCTTCCACATTTTTAATGTCTTCTTCTCTTTAAGATACCATGTGAATGGTATCTTACCATGCCTTGTTAGCTCCAATATGGATCTCTTTTGAGTACTGTTGATAAAATTCAATGGCTTTTCCATCTTTGTCTTTCATATTCTATAATTATATTTGGGACTGTGTTATTAGAGTTTAAGTGTAATGACTTCCCTGTCATTGAAAGTGCAAACAGTACATTATAAAATATTTTCAGATTGTCTCCATTTTTTCCCATTTATTATCCAACTACTTTTATTCTTCAATATACCCTCAAAATGATGTTGGGTTTCTCCATAGGTTTCAAACTAGTTTTTCTTATGCTGCTTTTCTCTGCTTTACTGAGGGATACTGCTTATGAACCTCATTCATCCTTCTTAGCAAGACATTACAACTGAGTTTTATATTTTAGGCCAATATTGTCTTTGGTTGCCATTTTGCTCAAACTATCAAATAAGTCATATTTGCTGACTTAGACACTTTTTAGGCCCCTTTGCTCTCCTGGTTTTGACAATTGATGTAAGTCAGTAAACTTTTATATAAAATGAAAATAAAAAGTTGGTATCATTTGTATTATCTGATGTAATTTTTCTTATCAATACCTTGTTTAAACAATTTAAGAGTGATTAGTTTCAAGTACATGCTGTATTACTTTCTTCTTTTTCATTCTGTTTCATTTTAAGTTCATGTTAAATCTGATATTTTTATTTCTTTATCTTATTTATTTATTTATCTGATATTGCTTTAATATGTTGTTGGCCTAAGAGTACACAGATGATATTTATCTGATATTGCTTTAATATGTTGTTGGCCTAAGAGTACACAGTAGAAATGACTTCTATACTAGTAAAAATGTTTTCACATATGCCTGTTTTTTTTTTAAATCACTTTTGAGGATCTATTTACTTTATTCATCTACTATTTATGTTTATTTATTTTGGTCTTTTGGTGCTCAACATCTTCAGTCACTAATAATCCTTTTCTCTAAGGAAATATTCTTGGTGAATCTATCAGGTTTAGCCATTCTAATGTCTGATTCCTGACACATTTTCCAATCTGTATTTTCATCCTCAGTTATCTATTCTCATCTTTGCACTGAAGTTAACAAATATCATTGTGCATGGTAATTTAATATGGAATATCTTTTTAAATTCTTCATACATTTTTTCTAACCTTTCATTTTTTGCAACCAATATTGATTGGTATGTTAAGATGTAATTATTTTTAGGCGGTCTTTTCAGAATTATTTATCATAAGCATGCAAATATAAGATTCCCCCATCATTTAGGAAATAATAGACATGTGGTTCTTCAGTTGTCAGTGTTCATCTGGACACTCTTTCATTTCTCTTTTTTTGGTGAATAAGACTCCACATCGAAACATCAAAATCTTAAAAATCCATGATCACTTACACACATTTCAAAATATCAAATGAACATAAACATCCAACAAAATATGATGTTTCTTAGTGTCATCAGGTATAGAATAAAACCATATTGAACAGTTCTTTCTGTGCCTCTCAAAAGAGAGTATCTCTTTGACTGAAACTTCTTTATTTTTCCTGGTTTCCTTTACCAAAAAATGTAGAACATGTTGCAGTTCCATTTCTCCAAAAGTGTTACCATTAAATGATGATTTCCCAATGATTCCACATTTAGAGTATCAATAGCAAAGGTTCAGTTTATAGATGCTCTAAAATTGTGATGATTCTTAGCATTCCTCTTCTCCTCACCACCTATTTCATTGTCATTGTTGAAACAGAATTTTCAACCGTCTTGATACTGTTCTTTGTTTCATGAAATGTTGCTATGGGGAAATAATTTTTCACTAAAAGACTGTGATTAGCTTGTCTGTACATGAAGTGGCTGGTCCTCAGAAAGGACACTCAGTACTTTACAGCTTGGTACAATTACTGAGGTCTTGTACTTTGTTGGCATAGTCTTCCAGAGCATAAGGTCCCTGCTAGAATAAAGATTTAGCCTGGAACTTTGCAGAAGAAACTAGAGATTCAGAACAAAAAGAAATGATGATGATGATGATGATGATGATGACGATGATGATGACGACAATGATGATGGTGATGATGCTCTCCTCCCTTCCCATTTTATAAACCTGATTACTGAAGGTCAGAGAAATTAAATCATTTTATCATGGTGGGGCAATTAGCTGTCAAGCTCAGACTCACACTCAAATTTTTGATGTCATTTAGTTCCATTTCCATTACACAACTACTCAATCAACTGAACCTCTCTCCCTTATGTAAAATCCTTCTCACTTGCGGTGAAATCACAAAATGGATGTCTTATCTCTAGGTTCCAGGTGACTCTTTTGGTAAGGACTGTAGTCTGTTCTTTGTATTCCAATTGGTGTGTCTCCTTAAATTGGAAACTGAGGGGGAGAGCACAGGGGCAATGGTTGTAATGTGTTAGTGAGGAACCGAATGTTATCTACTTGACAGGTTGCATGTCAAGGTCATTGATATCAAGTCCCGAATCCCCTTACAAATTCACATCTCACTCAATTTTATTTCAAAATTCTGGCATAACTTAAACACAAGACTAGATTTTAATTTGGCCTTTGTTGTGCTGAGTTACATGTACTGTGAATGTGTTTCATTGTTTAATGAAGTTGTAAATGTCAAATGCAATTTATTAACGTGGAATTAATGTTCATTCTGTTTTTCCAGCATCCCAATTAAGAATTTATATTTCATTTAATTTCTCTTGATGTTATGTAAATGAAATATTGCTTTTGGTGTGAGATTGTGTGCATGTATGTGAGAGAGACAGTGAGAGAGTGTATAGCATTTTTATAAACAAAGTGAAACTTTGCAATTTCCTAAAGTTTGCCTGGGGTAATTTAAAAGATAAGTAGAGGAATGTCAGCCTCATAGATATTTTCACTAAAGCTAAACTTTTACTTAATTTAAATCTTGATTTTTGGAGGGGAGAAGGAGGGGGAACATAAAAACTGTTAAGGGAGAGTTGGGTCTGTTTGGATAATTGTTTGGGAAGGAGAACACAGTGCTTGACATAAAGTAAGTGCTTAATAACTGCTTATTGCCTGTCTGTTGTCTGATTTGTAATCCCACATATTATAGAGGTATTTTTGTCTGGTAGAAAGGACATTGCAATTGGAATAAAAAATGTGAATTTGAATTCTGAATTTGCCACTTAACTAATCGTGTAGTCTGAGGCAAATCAACTCTGATTTCCTTCCTCCCCATTTTTCAACAGTGAAATGGGCATGATAAAAGCAATATTTTTAACCTTGCTGGATGGTTTTAAGTGAAGTAACTTGCAATACACTGTACAAATGTCATCTTTGCTTTTTTTTTTTCTCTTAGAGGTGAAAAGGATGTTAGAAATGATCAAGCCCAGTCTACTGATTTTGCATTTTGGGAACATGAGACCCAGATAGGAAAAATCATAAAACCAAAGGGGTCTAAATTCATTAAAATGTCTTAAAGGTCATTGAGTCCAAGGCTCTTATTTTAGAAATAAGGAAACTTAAGCAAAGATAGCTTAATTTTTTTTACACAGGATAACCCAGCAACTAAAAGTCTGAGGTAGGGTTTGAAACTAGTCTATCTGATTCCAAGTACAGGGCTCTCTCTCTTCTACCATATTGCTTCACATTCTCACAATTAATAAGTGTGGAAACAAACTGATGCTGAGCTAAACAAGCAGAACCAGGGATACATTGTACACAGTAACAGCAAGAATGTGTGATCATCAGCTATGAAAGACTCAGTTCTTCTCAGCGATTCAATGATCCAAGGCACTCTCAATAAACTTGGATAAAAAAATGCCATCTGAATCCAGAAAGAGATCTATGGAGACTGAATATAAATCAATACATACTATGTTCACTTTTTTCTGATTTTTTTTCTCTCGTGTTTTTTTTTCCTTTTGTTCTGATTTTTCTCCCCCAATATGATTCATAAAGAAATGTATATTTAAAAAGTTAATATACATGTATAATTAGAAAAACATAAGAATTAATAATAAAAAATAAAGGATACCATAGACAATGAAAAAACACCTAATAAGTGGCAGTGCTGAGAATAGAACATTACAGAGATCTTCAATACTGTTTCCCTTTTGTCACAGAAAACAAAAGCTTCTTGCTTTTGCTAATGCATGAAAAATAAGAACCTTGAGCTACCTTGCTGAATCTCTTATTTCATAAGGGGATATTTCTTCCATTGAAAGTGAATACATATCCTCTTATCCTATCTGATTCTTTCCCATTTTCTTTCTCCAGTCTACTGAAAGATCAAAGAATCAAAATTAAAAAAAAAAACCTGTCCTTCTCCCCAAGGTTAGAAAGATACCTCAGATGACAGCCAATTCAATCTATACCTAAACAGGTATCTTTAATATTTCTGAACAAGTAAAAATCCAGAATGCAGGAGTACTCTCTACTGCCCAAGGTACTTCATTTCAATTTTGGACAGCTCCAGGTGGTAGGATGAAAACCCTTCATTGAGCCCAAATCTTCCTCTTTTCATCTTCCATTCATCACTCTTGTTTTTGCCCTTTGAACTCAAACAAACCAAGTCCAATTTCTCTTCCTCATGATGTCTTGTCTTTCAAGAACTTGATTTCCCCCTCTCCCCTACAAATACCCAAGGGCTTATTTTTTTCCAGTTTAATCATTCCCATTTCAAGTTATTCTCTTATGATTTATTATCTATTCCTCGTTATCTTACTTTGAATGTGCTAAAGTTTGTCCCATGTCCTTCCTAGATTGTGACATAGAACTGAATAAGAAATATTTAAAAAGATTAGAAAGTAGGAAGAGGGCAGGTTGTAAAGAATTCTAAATACAAAATGGGGGATTTTGTTTGCTTATAAAGATCATAGAAAGCTATTGCTTTTTATTGTTCTATAAGAAAAATCACTCTGGCAGCTATATGGAGGATGGATTGAAAAGGATGGTCTAAAAGTCTGGATGTCAGAGCAGTACTTGGGCCTCTCATATGTTTTCACAATATCAGTAAATCATCATCATCATCATCATCATTATCCCTATACTTGACATTTCTCTACTGCTTTAAGAGAATTTTGCATACAATATCTCATTTTATCTTCACAATAGCCCCATGAAGAAACTGTTATTAATCCCATTTTACATATAAAGAAACAGATGCTGAAAAGATTGAAGTCATTTTCTAAGAGTCACATGACTCCTGATATACTAAGGCAGGATTAGAAATTAGCTCTTTCTGATTTCAAGACCAGCACTCTCTTCACTATGTATTCTAGCTTCTGCTACATAATCAAAATGTTAGTTTCAAATTTCTTTCATTACAAAGTCATCCCTCATAGGTTTACCACATCATCCCTCGTGGGTTCAACTAGCCACTATATACAGATGATTCCTGAATCTAGAGAACCATGTCAGTCCTTCTCCTGAGGGTCAGGCCTGCATCACCAACTGCTTATTGCACATTTCAAGATGGATATATCTTAGACATTTCAAACTTGACATGTCAAAAATAGATCTAATTTTCCATGTTCCCTCCAATCAAAGCTACCCCCTTCTGAACTTAGCTAATGCTGTTGGGGGCACCAACACCTTTCTAACACCTGTGTTCATAACCTCAGTGTCATATTAACTCTCACTCTTTATATCCAGTCAGTTGTCAAATATAATTTGTCTCTATATCTTTCACATATGTCTTTTACTTTTACCTGAGACCACTACATCATAGTTTAAGTCCTCACTTCTTGCCTGGACTCTTGCAATTGTTTCCCCTTCTTCAAGTTATTCACCACTTTAATCTATCCTCCATACAGCCACCAGAATGATTTTCTCAAAGCACAACAAAATACGATAACTTTCTTTATGAGTAAACAAAATCTCCCATCCTATATTTAGAATTCTTTACAATTTGCCCTCTTACTATCTTTCTAATTTTCTTAAACATCGCTTCTTTTCGTGTACTCTACAATCCAGTTATTCTAGCTTTCTTGCAATTCTTCCTATTTGCAATTCTATCTCCTATCTTTATGCTTTTGCTTCATTTGTTTCCTATGCCTGGAGTTCTCTTTTTATTTCTGTCTCTTAAGAACATAGACTTATAACCCTTTGAAGTATATATGTAATTCTTTATTCAAATGAATTAATCCTTATTGTTTCTCCTCTGTGAAGGCCACTATGCTAGATACAGGGGACACAAATTCAGAAGACCACACCACTCAATAAAACATTACCTGCCCTTAAAGAGCTTATACTTCCATGGTCTGGGGAGATGAACACACCATACACAAAAATAGTCAAAATAATACCAAGTAATTTGAAGAGAATGGAATTGCTAATTCTGGAGCAGGGAAAATTAAAAACAAAACAAAACAAAAAACTAGGGATTTCTGATGCAAAGGTGAAAAGAGAGATCCTTCTAAAGATCAGGGCACGATTTGGAGAAAAGACATCCTAAGACATTTTAAGAATTTTTTGAAAGAATTTCTTTTTCAAATCATAAATATTAAACTTGAAATGAATTGGCAGTATGTGAAGAGGAAACTTTGGAAAATGCCACAGATTAATCTATTTTTATAATGAATCATAGATGTCATTTAAGAAAAATTTTTTGAAAATTTGTAATTTCTGTGTCAGCAAATTATTTCATCTCAGCTGAACCCAAGCAGTGGCAAGAAACAGCTGGTTCTTTCTAACTTTCAGTCCTATGAATTCTCTTGTTCAAAGGAAAATGACTATTTCATGATGGTCAGTAGGAGAGAGGAAAAAAAGGATGATAAACATCAACATGAAGCAGAACTCTTTAAAGCCATTTATAATCATGTGAAAAAATGCTCTAAATCACTATTAATTAGACGAATGTAAATTAAAACAAATCTGAAGCACCACCTCACAGATTAACTAAAATGACAGCAATGATAAATGTTGGAGGAGAGGTGGGAAAACTGGGACACTAATGTATTGTTGGTGGAGTTGTGCAATGATCCAACCATTCTGAAAAGCAATTTGGAATTAGGCCCAAAGGGCTATCAAACTCTGCATATCCTTTGGCTCAGCAGTGTCATTCATTACTGGGTCTGTATCCCAAGGAAATCATAAAGCAGGGAAAGGGACCCATATATACAAAAATGTTTGTAATGGCTCTTTTTGTGGTGGCAAAGAATTGGAAAATGAATAGACGCTCATCAATTAGGGAATGACTGAACAAGTTGTGGTGTATGAAGGAAATGGAATATTATTGTTCTATAAAAAGTATGAACAAACTGATTTTAGAAAGGCCTGAAAAATTTACATGAACTGATGCTGAGCAAAACAAACAGAAGCAGGAATACATTGTACACAATAACAGCAAGAATGTGTGATGATCATCTATGAAATCTGGTTCTTCTCAGTGGTTCAATGAGCTAAAACAATTACAATAAACACTAGGTAGAAAATGCCATCTTCATCCAAAAAAACAAAAAACAAAAACAATCAACACATGCTATGTTTACTTCTTTTTTCTGTTTTTTTTCCTCTCCCATGATTTTTTCCCTCTTGTTCTGATTTTTCTCTCCCAGCATGATCCATAAAGCAAGGTGCATTAAAATTAATTAATTAATTAGAAAAATATGAAACAGAACTGAAAGTCTGGAGCACTGGGCTTTTTGAGGGGATTTGAAGTTTAGAGAAAAGGAACATGTTTCCTTCGGGTACCTCCAGTTGTAATAAAAATCATAAGTTTAAATCAAACACTGTAAGGGGATTTTTATCAGCGTCTTATCTAGATGAAATTATTTTAAGAATGCCTGGTGTAACATATTATTGTAATGGAATGTAATGTGCTCTAAGAAATGATGACCAGGTAGATTTCAGAAAACTTGGAAACATTTACATGAACTGATACAAAGTGAAGTAAGCAGAACCAGGAGAAAATTGTATATAGTAACAGCAATATTGTCTGATGGCCAGCTATGGAAGATTTAGATTTACTCCCAGACTACAACAATGATTCAAGAAAATTTTGAACAATTAATGAAGGAAATTATGGGGGGGAGAGAGAGAGAGAGAGAGAGAAAGAGAGAGAGAGAGAGAGAGAGAGAGAGAGAGAGAGAACGAACTAGGTACTCTGCAGATTAAAACATATTACTTTCATGGTTCTTTTTTTTGGGGGGGTGTTTGTGTTTGTGTTTTCTTTCATAACATGATTAATATGGGAATAAAAACAAACAAAATGAATGGCTTGGATTCCAGACAACATTGATATAATTACAAATCGGGGTCCTCCAATATCAGACTGCCTACTTCTCACTTGAAATATAATTCAGTGTATAACTCATTTATATGACACTTAATCTATGCTTAGAGTCAGTTCATGCGAAGCAGTGAGATGGGGGAGAACACATACATAAAGAAGTATGATCCAAAGTAGTTGGTTTGAGGCAAAAAGAAATGTTCTGAATCTGCCAGTAGTCACATGAATCTCATTCACTCTCCAGGCTCTGACCCTGCTCTCTCCCTCTGCATTTCCTGTGTGAATACTGCTGAGGACTCAGAAATATATGACATACACCATCTGTTAGGGCTTGTTCATCCCTGTTCCACAATGTCATTATTGCTGCAAGATAGCCTTTTACCTGAGTCACAGGAAGGCAGGCCAGCCTCCTTATCACCCACATTTTCATACCTCACAGCTGAAGCATCCAGAGCTAGGGACATGGCACAAAATCCGTGGCTTTCTCCAGCTTGGTATATCTGCATTTGTAGTCAAGACCAGCCCCTTTGCCTCCTCTGATCTATACTACAGCCTCTTTCCCTTTGGCCCCTGCCTCTACTCCCTTAAATATCTCAGTCTGTCTAACCACACAAGCTTTGTTTCTTTATGTCCTGTCTCCCATACACCTGAACACTCTACTTTGGAAATGTCCCATCCTAGATACCCAGGGGCTTAATTCATTCTCACATTTTATCCAATATGTATTAAATAATTACTGCTGTCTTAGAGATACAAAAAGCAACATAAAGGAGTGTCTTCCCTCCAGAACTGACATTCTACTGTGAGAATATAACATAGATTTGTATTTATGCACTCATGGATCCATCACTGTATTCATCTGAGGCAGATAGGAGAGGTGTTAGGGATACAGGCTTAGCAACTGATTAGATTTGGGTGAGAAGGAAAGTGTCTAGAATGATGAGGGGTTCAACAATCTTCGAGGTTCCTTCTGACTACAGACTGAGCATCCTTTGAGCATCCTTTGACTCAGGTTGCAGGGCTGAGATCATGATACTTCCCATACCTCCCATTGTCAAAAGATACTAGTAGTTGTTCATCCTTTCCAGAGTCAAATAGAAAATCCTCTACTTGAATTTTAAAGTCATTCACAGCCTGCCCCCTTTCTGCCTTTCTAGTCATCTTACATCTTTCTCTCTTCCATGTAATCTGAAATCCAGTGATGATGGCCTCTGCTTATTCCAAAAACAAGAAAATCCATCCCTCAAATCTGAGAATTTTCTCTAGCTCTCTCCCATAGCTGAACCTGTCTCCTTGCTCATCTTTATCTCTGAGAAGCCATGCTGCCTTGCAAGTTTCAGCTAACGGTTCATATTCGGTGGCCTTTCTTCTTAGGGTCTTCCCTCTGAGATTATCTCTCCTTCACCTGTATTTATCTTGTTCATACATAGTTATTTGCATGTTGTCACCTCCACTAGAGTGGGATCCTTGAGGATGCGGGACTGTTTTTTAACCTTTCTTTGAAACCCTAGTGCTTAGCACAGTCTTTAGAATGTAGCATTTATTTATGTTTAAGATTTACATCAACAATAGGGCAGCTCAAAAGAAAGATTGGCAGAGTAAAGGTAAAAATAGCAATCATGTTATACAAATGAGGTGCAGAGGAAGAATAGACACAGAAGCATAAAAGGGGAAAGAGGGCTCGTAGTTCTGAAAACCTAATCACATTGGGAATGGTTCAGTAAGCAACAGTACATATATACCATGAAGGGAAAATACCCTCCAAAATCTATAAAGAAATAAAGAGAAAGGGACAGGTGGATGGGGAAGCAAAGGGCAAGGGAAGAAGACAAAGGAGGGATCCCTGGGTGGGGGGAGGTTAAGTAATAATAAGCCAATTTATAGGGAAGAATTTAATGAAAATACTCAGCAGGGATAGGAAAGACGTGTGTATGTGGGGGGGTATGTGAGAGTCTGTGTATGTATATATCTACATATGTACACATAAATATACCTTTTCTTAACTGCAGCTTGCTTGGAAATGGGGGGGATGATGGGGGGGGAAAGAATAAAGTAAATAAGGTGCACAGCAGAGAACAAAAGAACAATTTATAAGGACACAAAGACAGACATTCATGAATATAATTTCTTCTATATATCTATGTATGTATGTATTTAGGTTCTTCCCTCTGAGAATATCTCTCCTTCACTATATTTATCTTGTTCATACATAGTTGTTTGCTTGTTGCTACCTTCATTAGACTGAGATCCTTGAGGACAGAGGACTGTTTTTTAACCTTTCTTTGAAACCCTAGTGCTTAGCACAGTATGTAGAATGTTCATTTATTTATGTTTAAGATTTACATCAATGGGATAACTAGATGGTACGGTGGATAGGGCATGAGCCCTGAAGTCAGGAAGATCTGAGTTAAAATCTGCCCTCAGATACTTAACGCTTCCTGGCTGTGTGACCCTGGGCAAATCACTTAACCCCAACTGCCTCAACAACAACAAAAAAGGAGATAGAAAAAAATTATGTATTTACATCAACAATAGGGAAGCTCAAAAAAAAAAAAAAAAGAATGGCAGAGTAAAGGTAAAAGTGTGTGTGTGTGTGTGTGTGTGTGTGTGTGTGTGTGTATGTATATATATACTTTCTTAAATTGTTATTTGGTGTCATGTATTCTGAATTCTCTTTGATGTTCTGCTGGACACATGTTTTGTTTCATTTTGTTTTGTACTGCTTTTCTGCTTTTCTTTTTGCTTATTCTTTTTCTCCAAATAAAATAAATTTTGAAAAAAAATAAAAACTCCTTTATTAAAAAAAGAATGCAACATTTAAGGAATTAACAGTTCAAAAACAATTTTGTAGGTTTTGGATCTTCATTAAAATATTAAGATGAAATATTAAAGATGTTCAACCAGGCAATGTCAGTTATCACTAACAGCTGCAACTTTCTACATGTTTTCATAGCCCTCCTCATCTAGATGTTTGCTTTTTCACCTAATATTTTCACCCAATTTAACCAAAAATGCAAAGTGCTGTGAGACCCTGGAAGGAGACAAAATTATTATCACTTTATGTCATCCGAATGGACATTATGGAAGTAGTAATTGAGGTGACCCTCATAAGAAAAAATGGACTTCAACATATGAAGATGGGCTCTGTTTCAAGAGCAAAGAATGGCTTGAGAAAAGGGGTGACACAAGATATGGCAGCATCAGCCAGAGATGGGAGAGTTATCTGGTTTCCTTGAAACTAGGGAGCATATAAAAGGAATGAATGTATAGGTTTGGAAAGCTAAGTTTGAGAGGGAGAAAATGTTGTGTGAGGTTGGTAAGCAAGGGGAGGAGGATTTGAAAGACTGATTAATAAGAGGAGTGACCTGATCAGGGTGTGTCAGTAAGCTTATTTTGGCAACTGGGTGGAAGAGAGATGGAAAAGTTGAGAAACTGAATGCAGGGATACTATGCAGTAGTTAATACAATAGTCTAAGCAAGCAGAGATAAAGCATACACTGTCATGGTAGATGTGAGAGGGAAAATGGGACCCTGTTTCACAAATATTGAATGTTTGTTAGATAAATATTATGTATATTAAAGAAGCCAGATTTTACAAATAGTT